>NC_133663.1:127097629-127274781 GCF_037893015.1 Macrotis lagotis | reverse complement strand
AGATATTTGAATTTATATCAAAATATATCCATGAGGAATATGTAACGAGCTTAGAATTAGAAGTAGGATGAGTGGTTGAAGTCAAAGTTTTGGACACAGTTTAGACATTTTGCTTACAAAATTAGGCCATTTGGTTTAGCCAATGCACCTATGATAGTCACTGAGGTTCTAGTCGACCTTCCCAAAGATGTCATTGCATTTTAAAATGGTATTGCAACCACAAACAAGAATATTCAATAGAGTGGAAAACACTAAACCAAATTTTTTTCATTTATATGGTAAACCTAGTTGCCCTTTCATTTTTTTCTTCTAGAAACATGTGCATCTAGGATGATGATAGGGACAGTGCTGGTGGAAATGCTGTCAAAGAAAAAGGAAAGTTATTGGTCTTCTTGCAACTTATTACTCCTGACAATTGTCAACAACAAAAAGAAGCTATTTAACTTCCTTAACAGGGTTCTAACAGCCGTCATACCTCTTGAACATGTAGAAAATGGGGAGTCTTTACTTGGAGACACATAGGAACTTGATTAAAATTAAATGAACATTTACTAAAATGCCTATTATATGCCAGATACTGAGATAAGCTCTGGATATGATATCCAAACCTAATGGACCCTGGGAACAAGTATGTCCTGCTCAATGATTCAATTATTTACACATGTATGTGTTTTCTTGAATGGCCAATACATCTGGAGTGAACATGTTCACAGACACACTGAGCATTCAGTAGAGACTTGGAAAGTACTAATCTAACTTCTTTGACATCATTTAAGTGGTGAGCTTAGTTACTAAAGATCTGAATGAATCCCCAATGAATCTATCTTTATAAGTTAATTTTAAAGTATATTTTGTGGTATTTGACTTGGGGATGGCCAGATGGAGCTACTGAAGAAGTGTGATGACCCAGTCTACATTGCTTCCAGAATAAAGTTGTGTTATATATTCTAGACTGGAAATTCCATGAAGGCAAAAATCTTGTTTTGTTTAAATCATTTAACTTTACAAGCACCTATCACAATGCTCCAAGAACAGTAAGAACCTAAAATGTGTTATTTGAGTGAATGGAGAATGGATAGGAAGAAACCCTTTTAGCCTATTAGTGTGTTCTGTTAGGGCAGCTACAAATGAATTTCACTAGATTTGGTATCAGAAGATTCATTCTTATGAGTTCAAATATCGTATCAGATATGAACTAGTTATGTAACTCTGGACAAGTCATTTAACCCTGTTGTCTCAGCTGGCCAAGAAAATGGCAAACCATTCCATATCCTTGCCAAGAAAAGCACAAATATAAAGAATTAGATGTATCTGAAATAACTCAGCAAGAATGAGTGTTTCTATTAGTTGGACACTCAAAAGAGATCAGGACAAAATATTTAAACAACTAGTACTATTGTTAGCTGAGGTTTTGACTAAAATCAATGACTAAAAAGCCTTGACAGAAATTCTTGGGGCTCCCATAACCATTGGCAAGTACCTCAACTACCATGGTGTGGAGTAGGTCTAGATTTACAGCTATCTCAAATTTTGCCATACTTGTAATGGTTCTAAGATGTGCCTCTGGATTCCACTTCCCAAGTTACTATCTGCATTAGAGACAGCCTGGTATTTTCTAAAGGAGATCATTTTTCTATATGTGTTCTAGATACAGATTGTCTCAGCTCAGGGCCCACAGTTTATTATGGTCATATTCTGGAATGAGCTCCCCAAAAAAGTAGGAATTCAGATATTATTTACTATAGCCTTCTGCCAAAGACCAATTTAGAATAAAGAAATTAAGGACTTTTCAGGCTTCTGAGTCAGACACTTAGAACAAGACTAAATCTAGTCCCTTCTTAAAGAGGAATTTTATAGAAAAAAAAAAGAGATATCTTCCTCTTGAAATCCTCCTTTTCTGACAGCTTATCATTTTCTCTCTATTTATTTGCCAGTTGGATACATCAGAAAATCAACACCTCTGACTGCTTTGCTTAAATAGGAATAATAATACCTATATAAATGTTAGCTAGGGCTACTTAATAAGCATCAGAATATAGAAACAAGCTATAGAATCAATCCCAGGGAGATGAATTTTGGTCAATATTATAAGAACTCGATACAACCAATCTTCCAAAGCTCATGCCATACATAGACTGGCATGGAATTTCCATTACTTTCAATAATAGTGACAATGACCTACACACTCATGTAACTGCACTCATAAAGAGTTTAGGAAATTCAATTGTATATGTTCAAGGGAGACATTGTTTAATACATTGGAAGAGGTGCATCCCAAAGGACTAAATTTGGGAATGAGAAAAGATAGACATACCTCTGTCTTTATTAGGGTGTTGTATCAGAGATGCCCACGGAGTAATTAGTTGCTCTTTTTGCTGCTGGAAAATGTGTCTAGTTAAAGATTTCAGGGATTCCAATAATCATGAAAGAATTCACTTAAAAGATTGACTCTGACCCAGAAGAAGTGATAGGGACCAAAGGTTTATTTATGTATTGCTGAAATATATATATACATATATATATATATATATATATATATATATATATATATATATCATAGCAGAAATTATGAAAATACTAAAGGCAGGAAGTCACTGATCCTCAAAGTCAAAGGGAATCAGCCTCAGCAAACCTATTCAGCAGTATCAGCAATGATATAAGTCCCATGAAAGGATTAGCAGTAAAGGAAAGTATAGGAGCAAGAGAGGTTACCTGGGTAATATAGCTCCCTAAGAGTGGACTAGCTTCACCAGCAGATAAGCAATCAGGGAATAAATAGTAAAAAAGGGCATAGGGTAATAAAAGGTTTTTTTGGGGGATCATACTCCCCAAGAGCAGACTACCCTACAAAGGAAGTAAATGGAGGAGTGAATAAACAGGAAGATGAGGTAATTAGGTATAAGTTGATGGGAGCATCAACTGGAACAGTGATGAGGTAATTGGGGCTATGCAGCTCAAAAACTTAATCCTTTCAGACTAAGGTAGGGTTCCATTGTTTGGTTGATAGGGGCTTGTTTTATGCCTAGGGGCAGGGATTTACCTGGAGTTCTTGCCCCGGAGGTGCATGATACTTTACTTCAAGTTCATTGGCCTCATTTCATAGTTTAGACAATGAGATAGGGGGCAAGGGGAGGGGCAGATGCTTGGGGGATAAGAAAGGGAGAGGTAGTGTTAATGCAAGGTTAGTGGAGAGGGAATAGATTAATTATAAAACATAATTTTCTGTCCAATATTTCCCCTATTTCATTTTCAGGGTGAGAGTTGGGGTTGGAGAAAATGAGCCCTAGGAAACAAGAATATTGTTTGCACCCAACAATGATAACCTCAAAGAGGTGTAGAGAGAAAAGAGTAGGAAAGGCTGATTCACAAGGGATTGTGCTATCATTTCCAATGTCCTCATAGTGGAAAAGAAATTAAACCAAGTTGCCCAAGGAGAAAAATGGGCTATATTACCAATGCCAATGTATGTGGGCTGAGCAACAAAACACTATTGCTTTGGGTTCACATTAATAATGAGATAGTGGGTGATCCAAAAGAAACTTTGGCCCAGGGACAACTGTAAATGTTTCCAGATGATATTAGTTGCTTTCTACAAGGGTATTGACCTAGAAAAAGGTAAAGAAACAAAGGAAGAAGAGGAAACTGTAGTGTATCTGGGGCTCCCCTGAGGCTCCAGCCCTGATGTTTCTCATTTACTTGCATGGAAGTGAGGGCACCATAAGAGAGTAAATAGATGATAAAAACCATAATTCAGATTCAGCCTTAAGCTGCACATCTACCTCTAGGGTTATGTCTGAGAGAACATCCTGTTACATCCATATTTTTTTATTTGCTAAAGCAAATGTTCAAATATAATATAATATAATATAATATAATATAATATAATATAATATGATATGATATGATATGATATGATATGATATGATATGATATGATATGATATGATATGATATGATATGATATACAATATAACACATAATATAATGTGAATGTTATATGATATGATTATAATATGATAAATATAATATAATATCTTTGCCTAATTCAAAGGTAGAGAAATGGATTAGATATTCAGTATGATTGATCTATGGACCATCCAACAAAGCCAACAACAGATATTTGTGGAACACATCTGGAAAAGTCAACTGGAGCAAGATTATGAAGGGTTTTCAATAATGTTTATAGTTTATCACAGAGATAATAGGGAGTTACAGAGATACCTTTATCAGATATACTTTAAGACCATCAATTTGGAATTCTAAAACCATTTTGGAGGGAAAGGGGCAGGAAGAAAGAAAGGGGAAAAGCTTTTATTAAGTGTCTCCCAAGTGTTAGGCACCTCCCAGAATGCTTTATAATTATAATCTCATCTGATAGGTTATTAGAATAGTCTATGATAGAATTAAAGAGGTCCCTAGGAAGGATGGTAGCTGTGTGAGTGGAGATAAGGAACACCGAGAAATGATAGGACTTGGCAATTGATTGGATTTGGGAGGGAGAGAGGGAGAGGAAAGCTTTGAACTACAGGGTAGTAACTAGAAGGATGGGGGTGCTCTTGATGTACGTGAGGAAGTGAGGAAAGAGAAAAGGTTAAAAGAGAAAGAAAATGAGTTTTCCTTTGATTCTATTGCATTTGAAGTTCCAATGGAACAGCTAGTAAATACTGACTAGCTGGGACTAGATTCAAGACAGAAAGTAGGACTGGATATGTAACTAATTTCTGGGTTATCTAGATAAACCTTTAAGAGTTTATGAGATGACTAAAAGAAAAGTGTTAAGAATCACAGATCTAAACCTTGTGATACAACCACACAGGAGGAACAGATCATGGATGATGGTATAGGAAAGAATCCTGAAAAAGAACAGTCTGACAGATAGCAGGAGAGTCAGTGTAAGCAAGATAAAAAAAATAAAAAGAACAAAAGAACAAAACAAGAAAGGATAGAGAAGATGGGAGTATTTAACAGTATGAAATGCCACAGAGAGGGTTAAGGAAAAGGTCACTTGATTCAGCAATTAAGATATCCTTGGTGGCCATAGAGAGAGTAATCTCAGTGGTGGGATAGGAAGTCACATTACAAGAAGTGGAGAGGCAAATAAAAATGTGCTGAAAAAGACAAAACAAAAACAACTTCTCAACCCTAATTATATTTTTGCCATCTTCCATTATTCGATAGTCTCATCTGTATTCATTCATATCTTAGCAGTCAACACCTGATGGTATAGTTTCAATTTTTATTAAAATCTTGGCAATAGATTCACTTTTTTTTTCAAATCTACTTTGTCTCTTTTAGATCTTGAACCTGTGGTTCCATCTAATTTTCACAACTGCACTAGAAGAAAGAACCCTTTATCAACAACTGAAAAGACATACCTAAGAGCCCATGGAGAACTGAAGACACAAAGAGTCAGAAGCTTAGAGGTGACTTAATCCCTCCCAAATGTCACTCACCAATTATTTCAGCATGTAATGAGAATAATGAAGGGCTTAGAAGTGAAGATTTCATTCACTGACCTACAAATCTTAAAATTGGCTACACCCCCTGCATAGACTTACCAAAGTAGATAAGAGTATATAGTAAACCATTTGTGCAAAAACAGTATGCATCAAATTACCATTTGTATTATAATAACAGAAAAGGGAAAAAGCCTCATTTTTAACACTTTGTGATCAATAATGGTATATTTGGAGGGTGTAACATTTGCATTTTCCAGTGAGACAGCTTGTGGGAAAGGGCAAATGCCCTAGATTGCAAGCTCAAATATCAGTATTGCTGAAGAAAATTGGTGGGGATGGAAAGAAAAAAATGAATGGAGAGAGAATCCCAAGAGGGAATAAGGCTTGCTTCTTGCCTGACTTTCCCCATCTATTCCCCCAAGAAATAAAAAAAGACATCCTATAGGAGCTACTGCTTTGACAAAC
Source organism: Macrotis lagotis (assembly GCF_037893015.1). Taxonomy (NCBI): domain Eukaryota; kingdom Metazoa; phylum Chordata; class Mammalia; order Peramelemorphia; family Peramelidae; genus Macrotis; species Macrotis lagotis. Next base: position 127,268,858 of record NC_133663.1, on the reverse strand, counting down.
AAAAGGAAAACAGAAATACAACCTCCTAATCTTCTTACATGAGTTAGCTAGATGTTATAGTCAGAATGTTTCAAGTTTTCAAATCTGATCTCAGATGTTTTCTAGTTATGTGACCCTGAGCAACTTAATTAACAATGCTTGCCTCAGTTTCCTCATCTGTAAAGTGAACTAGAGAAAAAAATGGCAAACTTCTTCAGTACCTTTGCCAAGAAAATTCCAAATGGGGACACAAACAACACAGACAACAATAGCAACAACAAAATGTTTCCTGTATGTCATTGGTACTTAATAAAAGGTTGTTCAATATAAGCCTTTTACATTTATACCTTTGTGTGATTAGTGTCTAGTAATTAATAAATTATTATTATTAAGTGAATAAATGAATAATACATAATTAAATAAATTGAATAAATGAATGGGGCAACTCAAAAAGGGTTATGATACTGAATGTCATTCTTTAAAGGGAATTCTATTCCAATTCAATAGCCACATCCCACTAATCCAAGCTCCTCAATCTACTTCACTAGGTGGGTGAGAAAGGGGTGTAGGTAAAAGACTAGATGAAAATGGGGGGCTCAAGAAGCATTTGTTTGATCTCTAGGAGTCTACAGTCTTGGCTATGGTGTAGTTAACTAAAGTCCCACTAAGCTAGCTAGGCAGAAAGACTATCTCTTCCTAGACACAAAGATGATTAACTTAATTGTGTGTAGACAATATAAATTTTATAGAGATTCTTGATCCTAATTCTTAGAATCTATTCTTGTAAAAAGGTTCTTAGTTACAATTCTTGGGCATTATTTTACATGTGAAAAGCAAAGCACATCCTATTTCTAACAACCTATCTCTTGAACTTTTTTGCGTTTCAAGTGGTTTCCATAGATTTCACCTTCAAAGAAATACCCTGACACTATAATGAAAGTGCTAGGCAACTTGTTCCCAGATAGTTCCCCATGGTAAACTATATGTTTAGTAAGTGAATGTACTTTTCAGGCTATTTTTTATTTTTAGAATGTAAACTGCTTGAGGACAGGTATCCTCTCATTTTTGTCTTTTTATCAGTCAGCATACTGCTTGCCACATAAATATTTATTATTAAATGATAGCTGACCTCAGCTCAGCTCCTTGACTCTGTTCTACTCTGTGACAACTGATATTTCTTGCACAGATATTAATCCCTGCTGTGAACAGCCAGCATCCCTGGTCCCCATTCATATTACTTCCTGGTTTGCCAATTTGTTTTCCCAGGTCAAATGCTCATATCTTTATATTGCTCAAACTTTATTTTTCCTTGCAGTCAATTCCATTTTTAATGCTCCCATCCTTACTGTAAAAATACAGCTATTCAGATGGGTGTGACCCATTATTAACTTTTTCCTAACCCTTACCGGTCAATCCAACTTTCCATTGCATGATTAACAGGGTATGTATGAATGGAGAAATCCCTAACTTCAATTCTACCTTCAAGTCAATAAATGCTACATTTAGGATTCCAGAACAAAAGAATGGTTTCCATTTCTGAAAATAGATATAGTCATTATGTGTCTAATGGATATAAGTATATAAAGTATATAGGGCATATAAATTGCACATTTCATATACATATATAAATATATAATATATCCTAGTAAACATTATATATGATATTATATTAAATTGTAATATATATACATGTTTATATATATTACATATATATTGTAAACACTGTATTATTGATTAGTGTCACTTTTTTTCTGAAAGGCATGTTGGGTATTTCGTATGCACCAACTCCTTCAGTGTGAGTGCTGCAGCACAGATTTACCATGGCAGAAGAAAATCAGTCCAAACCTTGGGTCTTGTTTTCAATCCTGGTTTGTACCATTTGGTCCTGGCTTGTACTACTGCTCTGGGAGCTCCTCTGATTTGTGTTCCTGTACATCTGAATCACTGATAAAGATCACCATCAAGGTTCATCTAATTTACTCTAGCTAAGTTATCTGCCACTAATTCCAATCAAATAAAGAAGGAAATATTCTTAAAGTACAAGATACTTTTATGGTTAGAAATCCCTGCTGGCTTTCAGAAGAGAACACTCTTAGTGATAACAATTTTTGCTTTGGAAAAATTTAGTCTAAGTCTGTAAAGAATAAAGGGCTTTCCCTCCCACATTGTTCCTTTTTTTTTTCTTTTTTTCCTTTTCGACCTCTATCAGCAGTGAGTGTCACCATGGACGCTCTGGTTTCCAGTACATGAAATGTGCTTGGCCACAGCCAGACCCAGATGCTAAACTCAGGATGCTCTCCGTTCAGTTGCTGCATCTGGCTCTTTGGCAGACTCCACAGGCTGATGGGCTGGCAGCCCTGGATTTGCCTCTGGGTCTGTCATCTGTCATGTTGTTAGGCTGCTGATGGGCTGTCTCTGCTCACCCTTTCCGATTGCATTTCCCTCTGTACCAACTTTGGCATTCATTAGACAATGAAAATCAAGATGCTACACAATCCTTCGTTCTCTGTGGGTCTTGGTGGGTGTAATACCACCACTGAGGAAAAGTAGATCTTTCTGTCCTTTCAAATGCATTGGCTGTGGGCACATTGCCATTTAATATATTTTAAAAAGAAAAAAAACAAAAGAAAACAGATTTTGAATGCACATGATATTTTGGTGCTTTGGGCCAGTTGATATCATTATACTCTGATGACTCATATACCTTTTGACTTTAATTGGGTCCTTTTCTGTTGCCTTTATTTCAGTAGCATACACCTGACTCTGACTTTTATGGCAGCAGCTCACCAAGTGACTCCTTTGGTGAGCTTGTGGGAGGATAAATTAAATATGATCTGTATCACTGAATTCCTCTTTGGCTGCTTTGTGGCATGTAATAATTTGGGGAGAAACAGTTAAGATAAAATATTAAAGAATAAGCAGAGAGGGCCCACTGTTCGCATGTCCAATGGCGAGAGAAAATTACAGGTTTCATTGTATATGCTACACCATCTGCCTACTCGGAGAGGCTGAGCCGGAGGCTTTCCCAGGGGAAATAGCTGTGGATAAGTTATTCAATTAGAACAGCATTATTGGCCAGCTACCTTGGAGAATTGGGTTGATGATGTTGTGATTATCCTGTTCTACATTCCTTCATGTCTCAGACAGGCTGCATTGCTCTGCAGCCTCCTTCAGTATTTGCTCAGTCCTACAGTGGGTGAACAATTGAAAGAAGGAATATCAGGGATTTCTGAAAGAAAATCAATTTTGAATGAACTTTCCTTGCTTAGCCACAGCCTCAATATTCTGAGTCATACTGTATTTTTTTGTGGACTCCAATTGTAATAAGTGACAGAGATGGCAGTGGGAAGGAAAGAGAATTTCATGGTATGAGTTTAACCTGTGGCATTGAACAAAGGAATCTTTCATGTAGGTTACAAAATGGCAGAATGCTCTAGTCTTGTAAAATATGATATTAATCTTAGTGAGAATAAGAATCTCATAAAGGCAAAATGCTTATTTAATCATGGCTTTAGACCTTCAAAAATTCCTCGATTGTAATAGTGCTTTCTTGTGGATGTAACCCTCATCTCCAAGGAAGTCAGGGTGATTTGGAGATTTTATCATTAGTCCTCACAACTCCCCAGTCAGGAGGTTGACAGGGGACCCATGCTGTTATCTCCAAGATCACATAGTTTATAAGTAGAAGAGACTGAAATACAAGCCAAGTTTCTGCTATCTACTGCTCTTGGCTACTCATACTGACAAAAGTCCTTTTCTGAAAAACAAAACAAAACCAAAAAACCTGTTAAAATTACCATTTGTTTTCACTGAGAATTATTGACATTTTAATCCTGTGTTTTGGTTGTTGCATCTTGCTAACTAAAAAAAAGAAAAAAAGAATGACCTTATAAACTGGAGCATGAATGAGGTTAGGGTGTGCATGGAGGTGGAAGAGTCAAAACAGAGGCTTAATTTGATGGAAAAAGAGATGAAAATAAACACAGAAGAACATGTTCTCTTGGGAGGCAGCATGGTACAGTAGTTTATCATCAGGAGACCTATATTCAAATCCTGGCAGCCACCTATATTGTCCTCTGCTCCCCAGCTTCTAAGATCTTACCTGACAGAGTTGGACTAAATGATCTCTAAATTTCTTTCCAACTCTAAAGCTATAATCTTTTCTAAAATTTAAAACTCAGAGCCTTTATCTTATCAATTAAAAAAAGCAAACTGGTTTGAAGGTGATTGGTATGATAGGTGATAGTGACTGTTCAATTCACTTTCCATGGCTTAAATATTTTGGCAATAAGGAAAATTGTGTCTACTTTTGAAGTGATCTTCCTTCTTAAATTATATTGCATATATATGGGTATTTATTACATGAACTATTTCTTTGTAATTGATTCACTGCTTCATTTTCCTTTTTTTCCATTTTTGTGCAATCCGTGCTATGCACCCAGCCTGGATAGAAAGACAAATAAAGCATAGTCTTCCTCTTTGTGAAATTTATACTTTTTCTAGGGAGAGATAAAACCCAGCACATAGTAGGTGCTTAATTAATAATAAATTGTTCTTGAATTTCAATTGCAGTCTTCTGTTAACTCCCTTGTTTTCCTTAATTGGAATTTGCATTCTTCTTTGGGAGGATTGTGAGGAGTTTAAGGTGGGAGCACCATCTCAGCATTGACAAAATAAAAGAGAGCAGAAATTCAAAGATAGAATCTAAGAGATCCCAACAACTAAAACTCTGTTGCTAGGCTTCTGGGACCCACTCATTTGCATTGGCAGGATTTTTTGCCAGCTGCTGCTGTGCCCTTCCCAGTTTGTGCCCCAGTTGCTTTTTTTTCTTCCCTCGATTTCTCTACAGCTAAGCTGTCTCAGGTCTCAAAATATAACTTGACAGTTTTTTTTCCTCTTCCCAAAGATCATCTCGTAAAGGATTCTGCACTGGAAATGTGGAAGAGGAGAAGTAAAAGTTATTTCTTTTATATTGGCAGAAAGGGGAGAGTAGAGCAGCAAAATAGTAAATGCTACTAAGATTGCGTCAAGACAAAATGGAAAGTACTCACAGGGGTTTTCAAAGCATGGGCTGTATTAGCCTACCACTCTGATTTTGTTTTGTGAAGGTTAAATTTTGCATCATAAATAAAAGTGAAGAAAGGGACAATAATATTTTCTTCCCCCAAAAAACAAAACAAAACAAAATACTTAACATCTCTGCATTGCATGTGGACAATAATCCAAAGGGACTGGAGTCAATTTAAAAGTCCACTTTATATCTCTCGGAAGGATAGACAGAAATAGGAAGATTGTAGAATAATTGTTGAAAAATAAATAATATAGCTAAAACAATTGGTACTTTGAATTCATTCCTATAGTCTGTTTTTCATTAAAAAAAATAAGGAATGAAATGTAGATAATTAGGAAGAAATAACTTACAAAAACAGTTATTGACTAAAATCAGATTAAAGAAGAATGAGGATGGATCATAGGAGAGATTGAGAAAACAGAGATGGCATCTTAATGAGTTGAGATATCTGAAAAATAACCTTAAATTCTGTCAATTTACTTAATCAGAGGGTGGCTTAATAATCGCCATAAGTCAGCAATTTGATTTCAGTATCTTTCCTAAGCAACATGAAAGAACCAGTCCTCTTTTGTGTGTGTATATGTATTTCTGTGAATGCGCATCTGTGTCCTTCTGTGTGCATTTCTCATTTCTGGGCATTTAAGATAGCAATTCCAATTTGAATACATGATTTAACCACATTTACTCCTCAGATTTTCATGTGATTGACTCCTGATCACAGACAAATAGTAAAGAGAAGTTATTTATGCATCTAGAAACTTTTAGTTCTTTCTAAAATTACTTGATAACTTGGAGATATACAAGTTATTTGGCTAAAATGGAATTTTTGTTAAAAATAAAAATGTGATTTTTGGGGGGGGGTTTTATATCAAACTGTTCACTTTCCCATAATTTCTTGCATTATAGTTCTTTTTTTATATCTCACAACTCCTAAACGACCATAACTCCATAAGCTTGCTTTACTCTTCTTCATATTGGAACTAATGGGGAGCATCTAGTAGGAGATTGGATAATATTACTTGAATGAAAAAATAGATAACAATTTTATCATGGAATTGAATGATTACTGATGAGTGAAGATGTAAGAGAGGAAAAAAATCTCTAGTTGTCCAGCAGTTGAATCCATGAAGATCTTAGACCCAGAAGAGCTTTTAGAGGTCTTTTAAATTCAATCTCTTATTTTGTTGATGAGGAGACTGAGGCACAGAGAACCTCAGTGCCTTGCTCAAGTAGTAAACGAGAGAACCAGGTTTGGAACACAGGTTCCAGCTTTAGATCAAATGCTCTTTTCATTGCATCACACCCTAGTTAATAATAGCTACAATAATGATAATTGAATCATCCTCACTTGGTGAGTACAGTCATATATCTTCATATTCCTATGTGCAAACTGTAACAAGGTTGACAAAGGAAACTCATTTTATCTTTGGGATTGTCAATAGTTCTGAATTTTGGGGGTGTGATGAATAATAATGGGGGAACAATGAAAGAAGAAATCTTGAAGTAGAGGAGAGAGAAAATGTGATTCAATTAAAATTAAAACAAAAAGAAATAATTCAATTGGAGGAGAAATTATATATATATATATATATATATATATATATATATATATATATATATATATATATGTAAACACACACACATAAAACCAAAAGCATAAAGTCAAGCAGGCACCAAAAAGAAAGAAAAATAAAAAATAAAGTAAGCTCAATTCCCCCCAACCTACAGCTTAGAAAACAGACCCTTGTAAATCTTAAAGAAAATTTTTCTAAGGTTTTAAAAGAAGGTAGAAGAATTTTTCAACCTTTTCACAAGAAATGTAGCAGGAACTCCACATGAAACTATACATATTGGGTTTCTAAAATACACACACACAGGGAATCACCTCCTTCTGGGAACAGGATAGAGAAGGCAAAATAAGCAACAGACCCCTAACTACTCTTTATGTGACAGCTGCATTCATTGTCCCCCCCCACCCCAAGGAGATCCAAAGTGCTGACAGTCACACATCAGGATCATGGATCCACGTGTTGAAGCACTCTCTGTTTATACATAAGCCTGATCATATGCATTAGCCTCCATTTCTAGGGAAACACATGCTACCTAGACATGGATGACAATGAAGATCATTAATTACTAAAATCTAGAGATAATTCTTTATAAAATTTTCAGGAAAAATATGAGGATGTTTTACTATAATCTTGTGGTGGGAAAAAAAAGAAAGGCTGTAACCTTATTTTCAATTGCTTCCAAAGACCTTTTTAACATCCTCAAAAAGGTGATGACTTCTTCAGTGAGAGTAGTCCCAAAATGCATTGCATACCCCACTGACTGAATGGTCTGGACAAATAAGAGGGAGTACACTGAAGAACAGTCTAATTATTTAGTAGAAAAGAAGGCATTGTCTTAAGAGGAATAGACAAAGGAACTAAATATGTGTAGTTTCATTAATTATTATTATTTAACAGTTACCGAGCACCAGTCTGGAAACTGTAATAAACTTGTAAAGAGTAGACCTTGTTCTTTGCTTTTATAACTTCATTTTCTTGTGGGGGGGGGGGGAGTGCATCAGCTTAAATGAAGATCTTTTTTCTTTAATGCCTACAAATCCAATCTATGTCATAAAGTCAGATCATTCAAATTTAGAATTAAGGGGAGAGATTCCATGCTATTTATGGCTTTTTTTTCCAGACCAGATAATTTGTGGACAGACTTTTTTTCCCCCTTTTTTGCATAGTAAAGCATAGATTTAGAGTTAGAAGTCCTGAAGTTGAATTCTGGTCTGCCATTTACTAACTGTGTACTTTGGAGTAAATCATTTAATTTCACTGTGACTCAGTTTCTTCTTGTACAAAAGAAGATATTCAATACTTGAACAATCTATTTCAGAAGGTTGTTTTTAAGACCAAATGAAATAACAGTGCTTTATAAACTATAAAGTGTTATATAATAAAAGTTATCAATAATTTAATATACCCTGATTAAGGGGATGCTAATTAGGGGCCCCATAAATTAACTTCAATCTAAAAACAGCATAACAAATTTTTGGGTGGCAGCATACATAGAAAAGCCAGCACTCTGGAATCAGGGGATGGAGATTAAAATTTTGTTTCTGACATTGGATACCTACAATGGCCTGGGACGATTCACTTAGCATCTCTGTGACTTAGTTTCCTCATCTATAAAACAAGGGGTTGGATTAGATGCTTTCTGAAGTCCCTTCTAGCTCTAGATCTCTGATCGACAAGTTTTTCCATTTTGAAAATGTTTCAACTTTTTTCTCTCATAGACTCTTTCCTCTGGGACAACTGGTGTCTCCATCAATCTCCTTTAGACCCAAAGTTCCATGAAATAAAGGCAGTGCAGTGAGAGAAAAGTAATGCTAAGCTGGGGAATCATGTAACCTGGATTCTAGTCTTGGTTCTGCAACTAGCTTTCCATGAATCCTTGGACAAATCACTTCAGCTCTGGAGTGTAGCTTTGTCATTTGTAAAAACAAAAAAAAGATTGGATGGCATAATATCTGACTTCTAAGAGAAGTGGTTTCATTCTTCTGTGCATTATAAAAATTTTTTTTCTTCTATTCTCATTTGCCTAATAATTCTCTAATGTCCTTTAGGAGACATTCTCTGTAGAACTGACAATATCCTGAGCACCAAAACTTGATATTTTTGGATCTTTTTGAAGAGAAAGAGGAAGTATTTTTTTTAAATGTAGAAAATCTGCAGGCCTTCCAGATTCCTCCATGTTATAGATAATTCTGGGTTTCTAGTAAAACAGGGAATGCACAAAGAAATAAAAATAATAACATTCATTTGGGTTAAGCTACATACATAAAGATAACACTGGTCTTTTTTTCCTCTGGAAGAGTAGAGAGATTTATTTATAATGCACCAGCATAGTCCCTGTTTCAAATAGTCATTAATATAGTATGAGGAAAAACAAATAAGGTGATTACAAGAAGACTGTTCCAATCCACCAACAAAATTCCCTATAGAATGTGCCAGAAGCCAGATGTTCCTACCGGAACATTCTTGAAAGTTGGACATTATAGTTTTGGATTAATCATTCTAAAGGCAGAAGGATATTTGTCCAACCCAAATGCCACAATTACTCTCTAAATCTCTATAATTCATTAATGCTTAAGTTAATTTGAAAAGGTTTATATAGTGAAATTATATCATAAGCAGAATAATGGATATTTAGGTTGATCATGCACTTTCCTTAGGGTAAGTATATGGAAGCACATGTTCATTTAACCCTTCAGTAGAGCAGCAATGAACTGTTAGTCCCACTGGGGATATGGATAGGAATTTTTTTTTAAAGAGTCCCTCTAAGCTTGAGAATTTTCAGCTCTCTGAATATATAACTACTCCTAACATGGGCTTGAATATACATATATGTATAAAATACATATATTTTTATATGTGTGTATATAAATAGAAGGTTATGTATGTGTATGTATGCATATATGTGTGTGTGTGTGTGTATGGCTACATCAAAGTGGATAGAGAGTTAGCCTTGGAAAACAGTCCTATCTCTAATACATGATGATTTTGTGACTCTGGACAAGTCCCTTAACCTCTTAGTGTACCAAGCAACACCCAACATAAACATCAGAGGACATAAGTATAAGGAAAAGCATGTTAATCTACATTAATAGAGCCAATTTCTTTACCAAGAATTTCCTGGATCGGTAAAACCTTAGACCTCAGGAGCTTCAGAAATGGATTATAGGTTATAATTAAAGTTACACTAAATAAAGAAACAACTAAAATATCTGCCAAAAAGGTTTTTTTTTTAGATTTAATTTCTTCTTTAAAAAACTTAATTTGGAATAGATGTTTCTTTGCATCTAGCTGTGATGTCTTCCTTTTTGAATCTCTCATCCCATTCTATTTTATTTTTTCCTCAATGCATTCCTTTTAAAAAAAACAACTTGTATTACATTTAATTCTGCAAATTTCCATCCCTTTTCCAGATTGAAATGCTCTTTTTTGCATCTTCATTGCCCCAGCCCTTAGCAAATGTAGTAGATGATTAATAGATGCTTGTTGAAGTTAAATAGAATTGATTCTTAAATCAAGGTATCTGATATAATGAGTAACTTGCACACCTTTGATGCTGGTTCAGATTTTGCTATATCACCTGAATTACTCCAGTATGCCAAGGGTCCCTCAGTCTCTTTGTACCTCTTTACCTATTTAAACATGGAGTCCATTCTCTATAATCTGCTATAGGTCCTTGTCAAATATCACTCTAGCATATGTGTGTGTATGTGTGTTTGCCTGTGTGTCTGTGTGTATCTATCTGTGTGTGTGTCTGTCTTTAGCTGTCTATCTGTGTCTCTATGTGTATGCCTTTGTGTCTCTGTGTGTATCTGTCTATAGCTGTGTCTGTGTGTGTGTATGTATGTGTGTGCCCATGTCAAGGTCCAGCCAAATGTCTCCCAAAAAATTAGTATGTGTGTGTCTCGTTTTTCAAGTTTGTACATTAAGGTAAAGTTTCGTTAATTTTAAAAATTTAGTATAATTATATTATGATTGAGTGTTCAATAAATGTTCTACTTAAAAATAAATGTCCCTGGCTTCACCCTGTAATGAAATGTGGTACTCCTGTCTATCATTCTTTTTTTTTTTTGAGGTTTTTGCAAAGCAAATGAGGTCAAGTGCCTTGCCCAAGGCCACACAGCTAGGTAGGCAAATAGTTAAATTCTTAATGAAGGCCAATTGACTATTATCCTCATCATCATCTTTATATTCTCATCTTTTTTGATTATATTCAGATAGAAATTGTCTTAGGAAAGTTGTAATACTATTAGGTAATTAGCTAGGTAATTATAGGTAAATATATATATATACATAAAATATATTAATATATACATATATGTATATATATTATATATATATATATTGAGGTCAGATTTGAACTCAGGGACTCCTGACCCTAGGATGGGTGCTCTATCCACTGTGCCACCTAGCCACCCCGTGCCTATCATTCTTGACCAGAAAACTGCTGTTGTATCCTTGGGCACTTTGTTATTTTACAAATAGTCATGGATTTAGAAAAGTGATTGGAATTCCATTTATATTGGAGTGAAAGCTGGCATCTTTTCTAGATAATGAAAGATTCTATGAAGTAACTGAATTCAAGTCAAAGGAACTTTCTAATATTCTGTGCTGGCCAACAGAAGCAGCCTGGGATGAGTGGGGAAAAAAGTTCAACTGTGTAAATGAGACAGTTCTATCTGCTTTGGGGAATAAAGGCAACTCCATTCCTTTGTTAATGTGGTCCCTCAGAACAATGCTGAACTTAATTACTGAAGAGATTTAAAGAGGCCGCTTTGCTTGAATTTTCTTTAAATGGTTATCATGTAAACACCCTTATGAGAGGTGGCAAGAGAAGGGATTAGAAAGAGTTAAGAGAAGCCTCTGTATTAGCTCGCACTTCCATAAGATGAATGGGTCAAGAATTCAGGACCATTGGCACTAGGTTGTTTCCATCTTTCTTTCAGCAGAGCTAACCAGACAGTAGCACATTGATTTACAGGAGAGGAGCGTATCTTTGCAAACAGAAGGGTTGGAAACTTTGTTTTCTTCCCCCCAAACCCCACCAAATGAAAGCAAATCACTCTTATGAGGAAGCCATTGCCCATCTGAAGAGAAGGCTTTGAAAAAGAAGTTGATAAAATAGATGGGTGCTTATGTGTCTCACTGATGAGTATCATAATTTTCAATTTAATAATAGTCATCTTTTATACTTCACCTGATTCAACTCTAACACAGGTGATTATAGACTTTATTGGGGACAATCTGAAATGGAGAGAGCTAATGATAGCCTATGTTACTAGTCTGAGATCTGTTAAGAAATAATGAATAATACATAAAATCATTATTATGCCCTAGAAAATACACACACACACACACTTGCTCATAGGGAGTTGAGTAGGGACCTTGGGCTTGATACCAGAGGGGACTAGCATTTAGTGAAATAAAGGATATTATTTCATGCAATGGAGTGTTGTTTGCTGCCAAAATGCCATTCTAAGACATGGATAAAATCTCATGATGGACCTATTTCTTGAACTCCTAGAGAAGAATCATACATCCATTCTCTGCCTATGACTTCTTCAGCTGTTTTCAGCAGGTTTGTTTTGGCTGAATAGCTGAACTTTGTTTTATCTAGAAGAATCCACTTGCTGCCAACTTCCCTAGTGGGAGCCCACTTTTTAAAACTCACAAGGAAAAAAATATGACAGAAGAAATTGGAAAAGTTTCCAGAGTTCCTTCTGTGGAAATCGGAAATGACATTATTAATCTTACTGATAAAAGTGTTATGTATATTCTATTAGTAAAAATGGGAAGACTGTCTATTTACCTGGGAACCTTCTGTGAATTGAATAATGAGCAAGAAAGGAATGTACACCAGGGCTGTTGTCTTTAGGACACATTTTAAATGCAGTAGGAAAATGGAAATGTTGCCAGTTATTCTATCTCTAATATTTTAATGCCATTGTTATTCTTTAACCTTTCTTAGCATCAGGACTGCTAGTTGCTGCCTCATCTACTTTCCCCTCTAGGAAAGGATATTCATGAAAGAATTTTGCCCAGTCCTCTTTTTGCTTCAGTTTTCCCTCTTGAGAAATAAAATTTTAAAAATACATGCTGAGTCAGAATTTCTTCCTATGTGAAAAATTATTCTCAAAGATATTTCACAGACTAGGCATTATTGTTCCAATGGACTAAACAGTCACCTGGTAATCTGGGAGAGGTAATGTTTAATCCAGGGACAACTAAACTTTTCAATAGTGGGTCACAAAGCTAGATGTGTTTACAGTACATGAATTTAATTACATACATCCTTCTATATATTTACAAATCCTTTCTACAAAATCCTGTCCATAGGGTGAAATTCTGCATAACAAAATCTAATCATTCTTTTTAATAAGGAAAAAAAACTATAGCATTCCTGAACCTTGTTTTCATCTAAATATTTCTAAATAACATCCATCTAAATAACTTTTCAGTTAGTGGGAATTATTGAAAGGAAAATAAGATGGCTAGTGTGTACTAAGATGATGATAAAAAAAAAAAAGAAATAGACTGAGTCAATCTACCACTGAGAGTGAAGGAAAAGTTGAAGGTGAGGGCATCATGGTGGACAATAGCATTGGTCAGTCCCAAGGTTATCTAGCTAAAAAACCAGAGAAATCACAAGGCACAATGAAAAGTTCTTGTCACTCATGTAGTATCAAGTACACTATTTAGTTGGAGAACAGGGCACTTGAATAGTAAGGCTTCTCCCTTCAGTTGGATTTCTATTCCCCTGTGTTTACATGTGTCTATTGCCTATTATGGGGAGGAATTTATCTATAATGGTCAAAAAAAACAATGTACTGGAAAAAAACAGCAATAAATTACTATTCTTTATCAAAGCAATACTTTGTCAGATAAGTATACATATATTGAAAGATAGGTGGAAGTGATTAATTCCTTCCCAATCTCAATTATTATAAGTATTATATATATATATATATATATATATATATATATATATATATATATATATATATATATATATGTAGTACTTATTATTGCAATATCTTTGGCAAGCAATTACACCACAGCTCTGTCAATCTCTGAAAATCTCACATGGTCTTTACCATAGAGTCAGAAAATTCATAGTTTGCATTTGGCTCATCTGTTGGTTCTCATAGATGCTAATTTAAATTCTTCTACTGAGAGGTTTATCTAATGGATAAATTTCCCTCTAGTAACCAACATGGTTGGTTTGGTAGGCTGGTTATCCTTCTTTATCAAAAAAGACCAAACCAATATCATTATAAAGAATGGTAAAATGGTATGGGTGATGCCTTTTGATTTATGAGTAAAATAGATTTAAGTGAGACAGAGTTGCAATAAATCATCAATCCCACTCGCTCTTCCAAAGTCATCATGGTCCAATGGCAAGACAAGGTCAAAACAACTAGTGATGGCTCTAGATGCAGTGGATGACCTTGGCTACTCTGTCTAACCAAGTTCTAAGTGTTCCACAGCACCTGCTTTAGCTGTTTTCAAGGTTGTTGGAATGAATTGTTCTCATCCCCCTCATCCAACAGTGGAAGATTTCATATGCTTGGGGTAGACACTCTTCCTAACTCATTGACGGTTTTGAGAGCCCCTCAGTTACTATCAACCTGATTTAGCCTGTCAACCAAGACAGTTTATTAGGGTGTGGTCACTGTGCATGCTACAACTTTTTGGAGACACAGGTAAAAGTTAGGTGGTTTAGGTGAACATCAAAGGTAGAAAGAAGCCCTGAAAAGGGCTCAGGAACCCAAAGGTACTCAAATCCTAAACACCAAATTTTTAGCCATAAATGTTAATGACATCTCATACTTTCACATTTCATTGGAATTTACAAAATGCTTCCTAAATAACAACCCTATAAGGCCAAGAGTACTGGTATTATTTTCCCCATATTATAACTGAGAAAATTAAGGTTCAGTTAACTTGTGACAGTTTCAAGACTAAAACCTAAGTCTTCTGACTTTACATATTTATAGCATGCTGATTCCCTAAGTGTACCATTCTGGGATTTCCCCCCATCCTGAGTATTCACTAAATGTTCCTCATAATTGCAATTGTTTAAATCAATAGAACTGATAAATTTAAATGTATGGAGAATGATTTTATACACACCCATATCTATATCTAATGGGGTGGGGAAGAAGGGGGAAAAAAGAAATTTACATGATTATTTTATTTAAAAGGATAGCAAATCATACATAATAAGATTTGTACTTTTATACACAATCATCTTTTTTTATTTTTCTATAAACTAAAATAAATTCTTTATTCTATAAATTAAAAATAAAATAAAATATTAAAAAATCAATAGGATTGTAATGTCTTTTCCCACACCAATTATCTAGAAATTATGCATTTCACAGAATTTTTAATCCAAAAGAACCAGAGGCAGCTCTCTAACATTCTGATTATAGCTGTGTGACCTTGGGGAAGCCACTTAACTTCATTACCTTGCAAAAATACCTAAAAAAAAAAAGAAAAAGAAAAAGAGAAAGTGATACATGCGTATAATTCCAACTACTGCAGGAGGCTGTGTTTGTTTGTATCTCCTTCAATTTGAGATTTCAGAGTTGTGATAGGTTAAGTCCATCAGATGTCTGCACTGTCTGACATCAATATGGGGATTGAGGAGGTAGAACAGGGATTGAGTAAGGTAAATTGATTGAGGAGCAATAAACAGAAACAGATTGGAATTGGAACAGGTCTAAACTCTGATAATGATCAGTAGTAAGATTTGGGCCTCTGAGGTTCTGACCCATGAGTATCCCTTGCCTGAACTTCCAATCTAGGTTAAATGTTGCTATTCTTAAAAAAGAAAAAAAGAACAAAAAGAAAAGGAGTCACCCAGGATAAGGAGGTTTTGGGGGTTTTGTTATCTGTACTGGTGGAGGGAAATGCATATGATAAAATTTTAGATCTGTCAAATCAATCAATCAATAAGAATATATTAAGTATCACTATGTACCAGGTGCTATTTTAGAAGATGCTTCTACAAAGACAAAACATGAAATTGTGCCTGTCCTCAGTTTATAATATACCCAGGGAAACTATGTTTTCACATAATTTTATGCAAAATACATATATGGCTAATATGAAAATATGCTTTACATGAGTATATATATATATCTATATATATATCTATAAAATATGATCTCAAGGGGTAGGGAGAGAAGGAGGAAAAGAAATTGAACTCAATGTTATTTAAAAAATATTAAAAAGTTTTACAAACAATTTGGAAATATTTAATGAAATAAATATGAATTTTTCAAATAAAACATATACAAAATAAATGGAAATTAATTATAGTTAAGGGGAAATCAGGAAAGCCTCTGTAGAAGCTGGTACTTGAGCTAAACTGTGACTGATACTAAGAATTCTAAGAGGCAAAGGTAAGGACTGTGCCAAGTCACTGAGATGGGAAATGGAATGGAAAATATGTGAGGACTAACAAGAAGGCCACTTAGACTTGTCTGTAGAGGCCATGGAGGGGAATAATACATAATAAAGCTGGAAAAGTAGGTTAGAGCAAGTTGGTGAGTGGTTCAAATTCCAAATTTGAATTTGTATTTGGTCCTAAAGTCAACAGAAATTTTATAAGTAGGAGAAGATAACTTTGGCAGTTATGTGAAGGATGGATTAGATGGACTTAGGAGGGACGATCAATTAAGAGTGCACTGTAATAATTTAGTAAAGAGGTAACAAGGACTCAAACTAAAGTGATAGTTATTAGAGACTGACACTAAGGTTTTAAACCTGGTGACTAAAAGGATGATGATGATGATGGCATTAATAGAAACAAGAAAATCCACAAAAGGATTTTTCTTTTGGGTGTATTGATGCTGATGTGTTTATGGGACATCTAACTCAAATTGTCCAAAAGATAGTTTAGTGATGCATTCTAGAACAAGACTAGAGAGTAAATAAAGATGATAATTAAACTTTAAAAATGGATGGAATCATCAAGAGAAGAAGGCTCAGTGTAGAACCTGAGTGTTTACCCGCAGTTAATATGTGTGATATGGATGATGATCCTGCAAAGACTTAAAAGGCTAGTCCTGCAGATAGAATCTGCACAATGAAGAGAATCTCCATAATGAGGAGAAACTTCCATATCATTGGGTTTTAGGGCTCAGCTTACCCAGATAAAGTTTAAATTTCTCTTTGCTCAAATGATAAAATATTACCTTTCCATTTCCATTCATTCAATTTACTCAATACCAGTTTTAACCAAATTGAACTACTTCTTCTCCATCTTCCACTCTCCACTATCCCAGTTTAGTCCTTTTACTCAGTCTTTCTCCCTTACTATAGAGCATTCTTTCCTCTTATTCATTCAATAAATTCCTACTCTACCCTATAAGCCTTAAGTAAATATTACCTTCTTCTGGAAGTTTTCTAGCTGCTCCTATTCATCAATGGCCTTCCTAGTTGACTTCACACAGTTACATTTTGCTTAGAAATCCTAATTTTGTGTTATGGATGCAGCTGGGTGGAACAGTAGATAAGAGTTCAAGATCTGAAGTCAGGAATCTTCCAGAGTTCAAAATCAGCCTCAGACACTTGATAGTTGTATAACCCTGGGCAAGTCACTGAATTTTGTTTGACTCAGTTCCTCATCTGTAAAATGAATTGGAGAAGGAAATGGCAAACCACTCCAGTATCTTTGTGAAGAAAACCCCAAAGGAGGTCACAAAGAGTTGGACATGACTGAGATGACTGAGCAACAAAAGCAAAAAAAATGTGTTAAAGTCTCTAAGTTCCTTAAAGGAAAGAATCATGTCATCTAAACTTTCAATCTACCTCCAATAACTAATATAGAGCTCAGCTCGTAAAATATTTAATTAATAATTATTTAATAAATGAATGAATGAAAGCTATTGCTAACAGGATGATCATTTCAAAAAAAGCTGAGCTTTCTGAATAATATTTTTAAATAGGCAGACATCATCCATTTTAAATGGACTAGTATTTTGTTATTTTTACTATGATCATTAAAATCTGTAAGGAAAAGCAAGAAGAGAATGAATTAACTTATATTTTTCCTTTAAAACAAGTAGAAATGAAGGCTTGCATAAACTGATGCAAAGTGAAGTCATCAGAACCAGGAAAAGAATAGAGGAAAACAACTGTAATCATGTAAATGGAAACAGGCCCTAAGGCAGTTAAAATTAGATTAATTGCAACAACCAATCTCAGTTCTGGAGAACAGATGATAAGACATGCTTTCTTTGTCTCAGCATGTTGCACATGCTGTCAGACTATCATCTTGTCACTTGGTTTCGCGTTGCTGTTTTTCTTTGGTATAACACAGGAGTATGCTGAGAAATGTCTGTGTATTGAGTGAAAGGCTTAAATAAGATTTTTAAATAATCAGAAATAATATATGAACATATCACTTTGGGATATGTTCATATATAATTTCTGATTACCCAAAAATAATTTGGGTTACAGCACACTTGATATGCATAATTTCATTTGATATGGGCCTGTAACAATGGGAAGAGTTGAACTTGGAGTCAAAGGACATTTACTTGAATCTTCACTCAATCATTTAGCATTTTCTTTTTAATCTTAAGAAAATTATTTAACTTCTTAGGATGTTAGTTTACTTAGATGCAAAATAAGGAAATCTGACTAAATGAACTTTTAGAAAGGTTAAGTCATTTAACCAAGATCCTCCAACTAATAAGAATGGGAGTTAAATTCAAACCTAGGCTTCTTGGCTCCAAGTATAATGCTTGTTCCTTTAACAATATGCCACTTTTTATCCTTTAGCTATTTTTATTTTTACTGAACTTTTGTTCTCCAACAATTGCACAAGTTCACTTTATCAATCAGCATCAGAATTCCAACATTTCTTAGAAGGATCTTTGGGGAATATGTACTCTAAGAATGAGCAACATGTGGTCATCCAATTTCTGCTTGAAGCTCTCCATTGGGGGTCACCCCATCATTTCTCAATGAAACCCACTTCATTTTTGAATAGCTTTATCATTCAATTGTTTACTTATGTCTGACTCTTTGGGATCCCATTTGAAGTTTCCTTCGCAAAGATAGTAGAGTAGTTTGTCATTTCCCCTTCCAATGTATTAAGGCAAACAGAAGTTAAATGACTTGTCCAGGCTTACATAGCTGGAGAATATCTAAAGCATTGTGTGAACTCAGGTGTTCTTGTCTCCAAGCCCAGTGCTCTACAAACTGCAACTAGCTGCCTCCATTTGTACAAGAACATAGTAGTAAATTTTTCTTTACTTCAGGTTAAAATCTTACTCTGTAACTTTCATTTAAGGCTCTTAGTTCTGCTGAAGGATCAAGCAAATCAAATCTCTCTTTTGTATAACAACCTTTCAAGCATTTAAAGATAGTTATCATGTCCCCTCTGAGATTTCTCATTCAGGCTAAATGTTCCTAATTTATTTAATCAATGTTTGTGGCATGATCTTTCTTCATTGCTCTCTTAGTTACCTTCTTCTGGATGAACTCTAATTCATCAATATCCTTCCTGAAAAATAGCAGTCAGAACTGAACACAGTACTTAGGATATAAGACAATTATGGCAAAGTATAATGGGAATGTCAACTACTACCTTCTGGTAGCTGCCATCTTTCCTAAAAGTAATGTTGATGGGCAAAATGGGATGTCAGACTGGAGAAACAAACATGAAAAATTACATTCCATTCCTTCATGAAGCTTTTAATATAATGGGAGAAAGGAGAACAAGACATTAAAAGGCCTACACTGGAATATGAAGATAAAGAAATCCAGAGAAAATCATGAGAAAATGCTTTAAGTCCAAGGAATCGAAAGAAGAGGTACCTGAGTCATGCTTGTGGATATCAGCAGCATCCTACATCTGAGCAGTGATAGGGATCACATTAAAGATATCACATTGGAAAAGAAGATGCTCTACCACTTTGACCCAGGTCAATATCTAGCTCTATATCCAGAAGAAATTATTTTAAAAAGGGAAAAGTCCCACATGTTCCAAAATATTCATAGCAGCTCTTTTTGTGTAACAAAAAATTGGAAATTGAAGGGATGTTCATCAATTGGAGAATGGCAACAAGTTATGGTACATGAACACTATTCTAAAAGAAACCACAAATGGTCAGACTCTAGAGAAGCATGGAATGGCTTACACATTGACAACAACATTGTGAGATGAACAACTTTAAAGAAAGCAACTCCTCTCAGCAGTCCAGAGAGTTAGGACAACTGCATTAGACTAGTTATGGACTATGTTATCCCCATCCATAAGAAGAAAAATAAAACAAAACAAAACACATGCAAAAAAATAACCCTTCAGAATCTAATGAACACTTTATAAAAGTTATCTTTTATATATCTCTTTCCCTTAATTCTAATTCCTCATACCAAAAATTACTATTCTGTAAGCATGTTTATCAAAATATATATGTACAATGCTAACCTGACTGTTCACCACTGAGGGGAGGGGTAAGTGGGAAAGGAGGGTGGAAGGAAATTTTTTAATTTAAAAATATGCATATTCATATGGATGAAAATAAATAAATTTTTAAAAAGAGAGTTCAGTGATTTGAACACAGAAGTCTTGAATTTGGTCCTTACATCTCTATTATTGAATGACTTGACACTTTTTGATTTGAGGATTAAAGAATTGATTGCCAATCAATCAACACATTTTTTTTAAGTTTTTGTACTAAGAGATGGGGATAGAAAGAAAAAAGGAAAGGAAAGGAAAGGGGAAAGGAAAGGGGAAAGGAAAGGGGAAAGGAAAGGGGAAAGGAAAGGGGAAAGGAAAGGGGAAAGGAAAGGGGAAAGGAAAGGGGAAAGGAAAGGGGAAAGGAAAGGAAAGGGGAAAGGAAAGGAAAGGAAAGGAAAGGAAAGGAAAGGAAAGGAAAGGAAAGGAAAGGAAAGGAAAGGAAAGGAAAGGAAAGGAAAGGAAAATAACCCTTGTCCTCAAGGAGGTTACATTTTAAATGAGAGACAGGAGTATAAATAGGTAGGCAAAAATGCAATGTACTCAGAGTAACTGGAATGTACTCTTAAAGAAATTAGTGTCAGGTGGGATTAGGAAAGACCTCCTACAGAAATTGGGAGGAAAGAAAGAAAGAAGCAAGCAAACAAAAACAAACAAACAGAAAGAAACAAAGAAAGAAAAAGGATGAAAAAACAAAGGGAGGGAGGGAAGAAAACCAGTGGTTCTTTTATTGTTTTTTTTTTTCTGTTACATTTTGTGGATTTTTTAAAATATATAATTCAAATCAGTCAAAGCAATAGTATAGTGCCTCTATTATTGAATATTTCCTCTTGATTTTACCTCTAAAAAACATTTCGTGACTTTTTTATCATTTCATCTCATCTTACCTAGAAGCTTGTGCTAATCAGTTTTGATTATTCAAATTTTATAGGCAAGAGAAAATGAGGCTTAGAGAGAGGAGTGGGGGTGGGGGGTGGGGAATGGAAATGGTGCTGACACAGAGACTATGATCAGAAGTCCTGAGTTTTCTAGTCCTCCCTCTGACACTAGCTAGGTGTGTGACCTTAGGGAAGTTATGAAACCTCTTGGGGTCTCATTTTTTT
The DNA here is from genome assembly GCF_037893015.1 of Macrotis lagotis. Classification (NCBI taxonomy): domain Eukaryota; kingdom Metazoa; phylum Chordata; class Mammalia; order Peramelemorphia; family Peramelidae; genus Macrotis; species Macrotis lagotis. The sequence goes on along the minus strand of NC_133663.1, from coordinate 127,247,657 downwards.
CATCCAAATGAGGATGTTTAGTGAAATGATCCCTAATGTCTCTTCTCTCTCCGTTATTCCTCAAGAAATTGTAAATTACTGAACCACAGTTTGGAAGCTGGCTCTTTATCATTCATTGTCCACAACTGCCCCTCTCCCAGCTTCTCCAGGGCTATTTTTCTTTTCTCATTTTCTTAATTCTATTGGCAGTTTGTGCTAGTTTTTAAGGATCCATCAACTTTAATCAAGCCTATACTGTAACAATTTTTCAAGTCTTTAAAGCCACTGTTGAAATTATGGACCGTTTGCTAGTTATTACAAATCAAATTATATGGTTGATGAAAGATCCAAGATAACAGTGCCCTAGCAGTCAATTTAGTTGTATTACTCCTAGAATCTTTTTTCTCCTTCCAATTTACTTATAATACCCATCTATTAATTTAAAATGTTTAGGAGCAAAACACAAATAATCTGCATTCTGATTCCCTAATACATAGTGGATCATTGCATGAAAAAATGCATGTAAATAATCTGTAATAGTAATATTTTTATGCTCTTATCTTCAAGCATCATTTGGATCATGTTATTCCCCCTTATCAGAAGATGTAGTGATGTATATATTCATTCATTCAATAAAATTTAAAACACATTTATGTGTACATCACTAAGACATAGAAACAAAAATAAAACAATTTTGCCCTCAAGAAACATATTCTGCTGGGATCAGAGAGGATGATATAAAAGAGATAGAGATTATAAAAAATAATGTCAGGGAGTAAGAAGCATTAACAGCTAGAGTATTAAGGAAAAGTCCTCATTTTTAATTTTTTTCCCAATTAATATGTATTTGTACCACCTTTCCCCACCCCTGTTCCCCATATTTTACTTGTCAGGGAAAAAAGAGAATAAATCAGCAACAAACATACATAGTCAAGCAAAACAAATTCCTGTAGTGGACTTCTTGTCTGCTGATTCATACACCTTCACCAGTTTTGCAGATGGAGGCACTAAGGCACAGAGAGTTTAATTGACTTGCTCAGTAGGTGTCTGAAGGAGAATTGAACCCCACATCCAGTGCCTTAGCTGCTGTACTGTGTTCCTTTTAATGTGGCCGTTAAGGTAGAATCTAAAAGACATGGAACCTGATTGTATATAGGAAAAGGGTTGAAGAAGAGAGAAGCCAAAAATGACTCTGAATTTGTGAACTTTAGTTACTGGAAGGGTGATAACACAGGGAAGGGTGAGCATCCTGGGGCACTTAGGTGGTCTAGGGGATAAGAGGGATGCTGTTACAGATTACATAGTTTCCCATGAAGACCTCATGACTGTGACCTCGGAGTGCAGCTATAAAAGTAAACACAAATTTATTAAAAAGTCATTAACAAGGGCAGTTAGGTGCTTCAGTGGATAAAGCACCAGCCCTGGAGTCAGGAGTACCTGGGTTCAAATCTGATCTCAGACACTTAATAATTACCTAGCTGTGTGGCCTTGGGCAAGCCACTTAACCCCATTTGCCTTGCAAAAAACCTAAAAAAAAAGTCATTACAACACAAAAGAAAGTGAGAGATAGTGAAGTGTTCTTTAAAGGTCGTATGTTTTGGAGATACAGGGGTTTAACCAGGCAGGCCAGTTGATTTAACTTGAGCATTAGGAAGCTAGAGACCATAAAGTTAAAAGTTAAAGTTAAAGTTCTTTAAAGACTACTCGATTTTGGGCACAGCAACCTAACCAAGAAGTCTAGTGGCTGATTAACTGGAGCATTAGAAATCAAAGAGGTAAGGGGGTAGGAGAGTAAGAAATACTCCAGTTCCTCCTTAAATAGCCCCCCTCAAGAACCATGGGAGTTGTGGCTGAAGGATGGACCCCAGCTTAGTTTAATGCAGGTGTAATCTAACATCTAACTTGACTCACTGGTGAGGGCATGGCCAGGGTCAAGAATCAAATGCAGAAAAGATTACAGAATTTGTTTCCAATTATGATATTCCAATTATAATATGCCCATAATTCCCTGCAACACTGGGAGAGCTCTGGACCTGTAGGGAGAAAGTCCTTTACATTTGGCCTCAGACACTTACTAGCTGTGTGACCCTGGGCAAATCACCTGTTTAACTCATCTTCCTCATCTATAAAATGAACTGGAGAAGAAAATGGTAAACCAATACAGTAACTCTGCCTAGAAAACCCCAGATGGGGTCATAAAGACTTGGACTTGATTCAAACAACTGGACAGCAGCATCAACATATTGAATTTGATCTCCCGATGGGATACAAGTAGAAAAATCCAGTAAGCTGTTGGTGGTAATATGGGGTTGATCTGGGGGAGAGAGGGGAGGGAGCAAATCTACATAGAGATGATAAGGGAGTCAACATTAAAGAGATTAGACAAAACACAACAGAAAAAAAAAGGAGAGGCCACAGGACAAAGCCTCGGAGGTATAAGAAATTGAATTATTTGAGAGGATATCAACATTTACAAATACACACACACATACACATATATACATATATATGGGATATTTATACATTTACATTTATATGTGTGTAGACATACATATACATCCAAACATACATCCCCACACACATATGTCCAAAAACGACCTGATCAAACACCTTGAGAAAGGAGAGGGAAGGGCCAGGGGGATTCAGCAGGTGATAGCAACCATGATTGTTAGAGTAACATTGATGGATAGAGTGAACTTTTCAGAAAGAAAGCTTGCTGAATAATGACAGCAGAGGGAAGGTCTGGAAGTAACAGAAAGGAGCAAGAAGGAGGACTATTTCTTCTCCTGATCCAGGCTGTCAAGAGAACTTGAGAGTGCTTATAGTACATTCAGAATTGGAGAGGGTAGCCAGGGAAACGGTCTTCTGGTGGACGGGAAAGTGTGGGGTGGAGAGTATAATTTCCATTAGTACAAGATTATGGAAGGAATATGAGAGGGAGTCATCTAAGATGAAGGACAATTTGTTAACAATTATTAAAAGAGCACCACAAGGGATAATGCATAAGGGAGAAGCATAGAGTAGATTGTATACAATGGATGAAGGAGCTTAAGTGGAGGAAGATGAGAGAGCACAAAGAGGTAAAATGGGAAAGTAGATTTTCACTTTCACAGACATTATTCAGAAAATAAAATGGGGATTCAAAGGGAAGGGAAAGGGAATTAACTTAATAACATAGCACCCCACCTTTCCCAGTAAGCAAAGGCATCATTAATCCAGGCCAGGGCTGAGTTATCAATTTTCTTCATCTGGAGTCAGGGGACAGGAATGGGACATAAGGATCTGGTCCTGGGTTTTTTCCTGGGTGACTTGGTGAATGGGATCTTGAAGGTTATTGATACACAGTTAAATCAAATTAAACTGCTCAGTCATGGTCTGCTAAACAATGTCACCCTCTTGATCCTTCAGTCTTTGTTTTTGTTGGGGGTTTTTTGGGGGGGTTGGTTTTGTTTTTTGTTTTTTGCAAGGCCAGTGGGGTTAAGTGCCTTGCCCAAGGTCACACAGGTAGGTCAAATTTGAACTCAGGTCCTCCTGACTCCAGGGCCAATGCTGTATTCACTGCATCACCCAGTTGCCCCTCCTTTTAGTCCTTAATGGTAAAAGAGGATTTCCTTAAGATTTCTTACTTTCCTCTCATTGGTTCAAAGAAACAATTCCCATTTTTAAAAAAAATTCACCATTTTGATTTAATTGATACAAGCATTTTCTCATGATTAATTCCTCTTACCAATGCAGATAGACACATTCTCTGCAACATATATTTCTAGAAATATGACTGGGACACCAAGAGATTATATGACTTAACAATTATGATTCAGCTCAGGGCAAAGTTTTCCACTATACCATAATACCTTCTAATAACAGGATCTATTGCCATCTACATGTATTTTAAAGATTATAAAACACTTCTCTCACAGTGGAGTATCTAGTCCAACCCCCTCTTTTTACATATGAGGACCTTGAGATCCATGGAGATGGAATGACTTGCCCCAGGTTGCATAGGTAGTAAAGCATAAAGATGATATTTGATTTCAGAATCTCTGGAACTCAGAAAGGTTAACTAATTAACCTTGGTCACCCAGCTTATATAATTGATTTGGAATCAGAGAAAAAGCTAGAACCCAAACTGTCCTTGCTAGCCATATTGTTGTTGTTGCTGTCCTTGTTGCTGTTATTGTTCAGTCATTTCAGCCATGTTGGACTCTTTGGGACCCCATTTAAGGTATTTTCAGGAAAGATTCTAGAGTGGGTTTGCCATATCTTTCTTTGACTCATTTTTACAGCTGAGGAAGCTGAAGCAAACAGTGACTTGCCCAGCAACACACAGCTAATAGCTAATATAGATCTGACACCAGATTTGAACCAGGGAAGATGAGTCTTCCTAACTCAGGTGTGGCACTGTAGCCACCTAGCAGCTACCTATATAGTCTTGGACAAATTACCTCACCTGTGGAGGACAGTTTCCTCATCTGTAGAACATGGAGGTCGTTTTCTTCCAGATTTAAATCTAAGCTCTCATCATCAAGGCCAGAATTTACCTACAGTTTCTTCATTCCAAACTCAATGAGTGCTATTTCCAGTACAGAAAGAAGGCTGAATTCACTGTACATCTGGAGTTAGTTGTGTCACACACCCTTCTCTGTTAGTGTTTTTAAATTCTTATATCACTTCATTTTGGTCTGCATGGTTTTTCTCTGTATATTATAAGCTTCTTAAAAAACAGAGACTGTACCTCCCATTTCCCATTTAGCACAAAACAATTCCTAGTAACAGGTCTTTGCCCACACTGGATGTCTCAATCAGTTTTGATGAAGATGATACAGCATCTCAGGGCGCATTAATCATTTTTACTTTCTAGTACAGGTAGAGTCAATTTTAACAAAGTTGATAGGATGTCAAAATTTTACCCAGATCTCATTAAGTTGAGGCCATTTTTGTAGAGTGCAAAAAATAAAAAAAGTAAAATAAAAAGCACATTGAGCTGGATGTTAGGTTTTTGCTTTTTTTTTACATAAAATGATTGTTTTGTTTATCACATTTTTACAAATAAAACTAAATTATAGCAAAAAGAATAGGGAAGAAAGTCAAGTGCACCACTTCCAAAGAAGTAAAGAAAATAATTGCTTTAGAATTCTAAATTTATTTTGAATCAGTTGGGGAAATTCATCCTAATGTAGACCAGAAGTTTCTCTGCAATTTGTAGTCTGAGAGAGTTTCCCAGATTCCTAAAAGAATAAATGACTTACCCAGGGTCACAAAACAGCATGGATCAGAAGTTTTGAACTCAAATGTTCCTGGATACAATGCCTTCTCACAGGCTCAAATTCTGCTACACCTATATTTATTTACCTTTTCTGTGGCATTTCTTTCTTTGAACTAGAGGGCTTCTTGGTGACATTTGAGATTTTCAGTATATTATTGTCAAGAGGAAGAAGGAAAGACTGATGTAATCCCCATGTGAAAGAGGTTTAGGCATTCTTCAAGAAAGTGATGGCTGCTCTCTCAGTTAAGAGATAGAAAGATAAATTGTTGTTTAGAGTGTAGGAAGAACAGGATGCATTCAAAAGTCACTAATCAGTCATAGAAATTTCCTTGGTCTGTTTTTTCCTGCCTAATGACTTTAAGAAATTTATTTCTCATTCTTCATTTTAAGTCCTGGAAACTTTCTTGAGGCAGAAAGATAAATGAAGATAAGGTACTCATCAGGTCCTTGGGTCCTTCAAGTCATCTTGAAGTAGGGTGTATTTGAAGACAAAGGGATGGATTGGGTTCAGGCACTCAATTCTTACCAGATCATTAAAAATAAGGACAAACCCACTAAATTAGAGTCCAAATTAATCTCACCCCAGTATATATATATCTTTGATTCCTGATGTCTCAAACCCATATCTTCAAGTCTCTTTTTTTTAAATGCAAATATTCTAAGTATTTCATAGATATATTGAGTGTTTTCCACATTCAGTAGTTGTTTGTTTTTCTTTTTGGAAAAATCAGACAAATAACCAGGTGAGAAATGAAATAGTACGAGTTAAGCACCCTCCTTAAATGGAGATTTTGAAGTCCATGGCTCCACCCTTCAATCAGAGGGACAGATGATGGTAATGAAATGGAGTCTTGAAGCCAATGAGATCTTTTAGGAGGTTGAGATTTTCCCAATAATGAGCTTCCTGGGGCATGATGAAGAATTTAGAGAAGTCCCAGAGTAGTACGTCCAAGTACAAATACCTAGGATACTCCAGCTTTGACCTCAAACAACTGATGATTACACTTTCTATCTTAGCATTGAATCAGTTTCAAATACAGCTAATTTTTGTAATGTCAAATCCACATCTCTGTCTTTTCCACAAAAAAATATTGTGAAAGTGTGTCAAATGAATCACTAAAATAATAATTGAACTCTTAGCTACAGTATTTCTTCCAACAGTCTACTACACTCCACCAAAAGAAGAGAAAAAAGAAATGATATTAGACTGGTTTGTCTCGATGATGAAACCATGTTTGGTCTTTTGATTACTATTCCCCTTTCTGATTTTTCATTATCTTTTAATCATATGTTTTAAAATTTTGTCAGGATTCAAAGTGAAGCTCAATTAGCATTCCATTCTCTTTCCCTTCTTGAAAATCCAGACAATTTTTTCAATAGCTCTTGCCATTTGTCCCCTTTCTCTTTTGAGTGTACTACCATCCTTCCAGCCAATCCCATTCACAAACTTTATTCATCCTTTACTCTGCCCTGCTCCATCTTTAAACAATTGCCAAGTCTTGATGATGCTACCTCCATAATTTCTCACCTGAGATCTTCCTTCTCCTCACAAAACCCTAATTCTCACTTGAGGTCCAGCACTGCTCACTTAATATTTGCCAGGTTCTCTTAATTATTCTCCCTTCTTTTAGTTTCCTCCTCTTCAAATTCAACTTCCATAAAACTGACAAAATATTCAAAATAGTGAGTAAATCTAACTACATTACTTTCTCTATTCTAGAATGCTCATTGTCTCTTATTATCTTATCATCTCTTAGATAAAACAAAAACCTCCTAGTTTAGCATTAGCATTGAAAGCTAATCTACCTATAGATGACCCTTCTAGACCTTTCTTTTTCTTCTTTACCCATTCTACTTAATCTAATTGGCCTGATTGTTATTCTTTCACCTTGATATTAAACTCCTGCCTCCATGCCTTTTCATAGGCTATAACTTTTGCCTGGAATACCTCCAATAGAATTTATTAGAACTTTATCTTCATTCAAGATATTACCATGCTTTACCACTTCCTAAAGGAAGTATTTCTTGATCCTCAATGAAAAGAATTCTTCACTTCCTCAAATTATATTACATTTTCATTTTATATACTCAAGTAGAATAGAGACTCCTTAAGGGAATTTTGGAATTTTGTCTTTGAGGCACAAGACCTAGCACATATAGCTATATTAGGAAAAGAATTCAAACAAATTCTGTCATTTAGTTAGCAAGAAATTGATGATTTTTAAAAGAGCAGTTTCCAAAAAACAACAATGTCCAAAATCAACTATACAAAAGAGAAGCAATATGATATAATGTATAACAATTCATCTGAGTGTAGCTGAAGGCTACTTGAGTTTAGTTCTGCCTATGAGGAATTGTAGCTACTGGCTATTTGGGTTTGATTCTGCCTATGAGGAATCATTATTCAGACTGGGAAAGCATAGGTGGAAATAAAACAAAAATTTATTTTAAAAGTTACAAGACATAGGAAGGGAAGGGCTAGGGAGGGAGAGAGAGAGAGAGATAAAAGAACAGCCAAGCAGCATAGTCTGGGCCATGGTCAGATAAAACTGCAGCCCTGAGGTGGAGTCCAGGTTTTTATGTCTTGCCTCTCATTCAGAGGGCAAAAGGTGAACTCCCTTTCTTTTACTAGACCAGGAATTAAGTATAGCTTAAAGGTTGAGGAGATCAGGAGACAAATTTTACATTAAACAATGGTATATCAAGAAAGGGGAAGGTCTCCACCCAAGCATCTTTTAAGATTATAATTGTTTCTGTTATAATCATAATTCTCTACTTCAAGTCAATTTACATCTCTTCCCAAATTCTTTCTGTTACATTCACAATTCTCTTCATCTTTCCTCAGTATCTTGGGGAATTTAGAAGATACAGGATCAAGTCCTACTTTCAATTATGGGCAGGACTAAAACTTTTGATGCCTTGGGCAACTTTCTAATACAATTATTAACTGAATTTAGCAGTGCCCTAGGAAATTGTCTAAGACCATAAATCAGAGAGAGTGAACTTCCAGTCCTTAGGAATTCTCCAACCTCTTCCACAGTCTAAGGCACCAAGATCCCCAATGAGGTAAAAAGCCAAGGAACTAATAGCAGAGGAAGTTAATTTCTGCTCCACAGCAAAATGCCTTCTCTGTATGATCTCCTTCTGGACCCACCAAACTCTGTAAGGATTACCTAAAGTGATCCTGAGGGCTAACTCTTCCTCTTAACAATGACCCAGAAAACCAAAATGGAGAAGCTATTCTTGGTAGAGACTCGTGTGTGTATGTGTGTGTGTGTGTGTGTGTGTGTGTGTGTGTGTGTCTGTGTGTCTGTGTGTCTGTGTGTCTGTGTGTCTGTGTGTCTGTGTGTGTCTGTGTCTGTCTGTTTTGTGCCTGAGGGGAAGAACCTGACATCAACCTCAGGCTTGTCCTATAGTCCCATAGGTCATTTGGGAGAGCGAATGAGTCCAGTGAAATGTGAAGAGCTCAGCTTGGAAGGAGGCTGAAAATGCTTTGAGGTCTAAACTCCTAGGAAAAAATTCTAAGTAGTCAGGAAATAAATACAAGAGAAATATTAGGAAAAGAAGAGATTACCAAAGATGTTAATAGAGGGGATGATAGCTTCCAAATCATCTAAACAAGTTGAGATTTCTATGAATACATATCACAAAAAAAAAAGGAAACTATATTAACATCTAAGGAGATAGCAAACCCTGTAGATTCCTAAAAGAGCACTGAGTGAGACAGACAGTATGTTCCTGAAAGGTTTTAAAAATGAAATAAGGGGGAACTAGGTGACCCAGCAGATAGAGAACCAGCCCTGTAGTCAGGAGGACCTGAGTTCAAATCCACTTCAGACACTTAATAATTGCCTAGCTGTGTGACCTTGGCAAATCACTTAACCCCATTGCCTTCTAAAAAAAAAAATAAAATAAAACAATAGAAATCTGGATGACAGAAGACAATTCGGCACCCACTAGGAACAGCTGAGGAGAATGGAATAATCTATTCCAAATAGCAAAGAAGCTCACAATGCAACCCAAGGTGACATACCTTGCAAACCTTGTTCTAACCTTAGTAATGATTTATTTTTAAAAAAAAACACATTCTAAGGGGGGAAAAGAGATACGTTCAAAGTATTCTTATAAAAAAACTACACGTGAACAAATTAAAAATTGCAGAGAAAAATGCCAGTTTGCATTGGTAGAGAGAATTTTCTCTTGTGGCTCAGTAGAATTAGCACAGGTACTAGAGACAGAAAACCTGGGTCTAATCCCATTTCTGATCATTACTAACTCCTGTGATCTTGGACAAACCCCCAGCCTCCTGAGTTTGCTCATCTAAACTATGGGAGGATTGGATTAGTTTATCTCTCAGGGCTTTTCCAACTCTTGATCTATGATCCATCATCAGAATGAAATCTATATTAGTTAAATTCCAGGTTCAGTCTAATTCTTGTCCTATTTACTAGAATGTTAATCAAAATATGAAGGAACTCCTTTATAGAGTTGGACAAAATCATAATGCTAGTTACATGGAAAATAGTAAACAAGAATAATAAAGAGGTAAATGGGAAAGAAAAGTTAATGAAGTGGCTCTTTCCTCCCATATTTTAAAACATAATGACAAAGTAGTCGACATCAAAAACCATAAAGTACTGGCCAAAAAATGGAGATATAATTTGATGGATTATAATGGATACATCAGACATTGAGCCAAATGTAAACAAAAGAATAGTGTTTGACATAGTTTTAGAAAATAAAAACTGGATAAAGGATCCATTATTTAACAAATGTATTTGGGGAAATTGGCTGGCAATTTGGCAGGAAAATGATTTGGATGCATAACTTACACATATACTCCAGTAAATCCCAACTGGATAAGGAGCAACATCAAAAAAGGAATTGTAAAAAGAAGAGAAGAAAATGGAATAAGTTATTTACCTCAATTGTGGGGGGGAAAGGCTTTTTGTTATTGAATAAATGGAAATAATTACTAGAACAAGATGGATTTGCTTTACTACATTAACAAATTATGTATAAAATATTAAAAGAATAGACTAGTAAAATAGTTATAGCAAATATGGCATCTAAAACATATAAAGATAAATTTTAGAAGTCACATTAATAATACTTTCCACAAAAGATTTTCATGATAAAAGAACAGACTTTTTAAAAGAGGAGACATAAATTATTACAAATTATTTGGAAAAATCATCAACATCACTAATAATCAACAAGATGAACATTACAGTTATAAAATAAAATTTAATGTTATGTTCATAATAAAAATTTAATTAAAAAACTAAATTAACTTTGAGGGACTATTTAACATCAATGAATTGGCAAAGATAATTAAAATCAATGCTATTTATTATTGATATTAAGAAAAATGTGAAATTCTAATATTGTGAAAATTATTGTTAGTGCAATTGCAAACTTATAAAATTTTCTGGAGAGCAATCTGGCAACATTCAACCAAAGTTGCTAAAAATTACCATATCTTTTGACCTAATAATTATATCATTGAGACCATCCCCTGACACAGTCATAAAAAACCCCCCACATAATTTGTATGTGCTTTTAAACTCATTTTTAGAGTTAGTTGTTCAAAGGTTTTCATATGTGTAGTGGCAACAAATCTGGAAATAACCTAAATATTTAGCAATAGCAAAATGGTTAAATTGTGGTACATTAAAAATATTCCTAGCTTCCTTTGTAATGTCAAAGAATTGGAAATTGAGGGAATGCCCATCAATTGGGGAATGGTTGAACAAATTATGGTATATGTATGTGTGTGATGGAGTACTATTGTTCTGTAAAAATCATAAGCAGGCAGCCTTCAGAAAAGCCTGGGAAGACTTGCATGAACTTATGCCAAGTGAAATGAGCAGAACCAGGAGAACATTGTACACATTAACAACAATATTCAACTATGAAGGACTTAGCCCCTCTCAGCAGTTTCGTAATAAAGGACAATCCCAAAAAATTTCTGATGGAAAATGCTATCCACACCCAGAGAAAAAAACTATGGATTCTGAATGCAGATGAAAACATACTATTTTCACTTTTTAAAACTTCTTTTTTTCTTAAGATTTTCCCCCTTTATTTCTGAATCTTCTTTCACAGAATAACTAATATGGAAATGTGTTGAACATGATCGTACATATAGAATCCATAACAGATTATTTGCTGTCCTAGGGAAGGGGGAGGAAAGGGAGGGGAAAAAAAATTTGGGACTCAAAAGCTTACAAAGAGATGAATGTTGAAAACTAGCTTTGCATATAATTGAAAAAATAAAATAACATTCAATAAAAATAAAGTTACATTATTATACTAGAATACTATAATGCAATTAAAACAGAAGAGACAAGTATTATCCACTTTCAGAGAAACAAAGGTCAAATGGAAATAAGCATAATATAGTCTTAGATATATGTGGATAATTATAGATATCTACGTAAGTGTATATGTGTATGCAAATATATATATATATATATATATATATATATATATATGTGCATAAATATATCCCTGCCTAATAGTAATTTTCTTGGTGGGAAAGGGAGAGGAAAAGAACAAATAAAGTAAAATATACACAGTAGAGAACAAAAGAAAATCTACAAGGAAGCAAAGAAAAAATGGATAGCTTTAAACATATTGTGCACTATTTATTATTTAGATTTTCCTGAAATGGAAATGTATTGCTTTATATTGAATCTTTTCTTTAGTTCTATTAAATACATGGCATTTTTTTTCTTTTCTTATTCTGTATTTAAGTTTAAAATAAAATTTAAAACTAAGCCTTTTGAAACAATAGGAAACAGAAGCAATATGGAAAGTCTTTGATAAATTATTATGCAAAGTAAAAAAAAATGCAGAACAAGAAAAAGATCATAGAGGAACAGTGAATTATATTGAATGAAAAAAGAATCCTGATAAAACCTTAGAGGGAAAGACTTAAAAAAACATTTTGATACTTTATGAATTAAAATTTAATTTAAATTTAAATGTAAAGAGTTTTTATATATGTTTAGTTGTTTGTGGTGGTGTTAAACATCCATTTTCTAATAAGAGCTTTAAATTTCACTTTTTAAGGGACTGCTTCAAGTCACAGCCTATAACCCATCTGCAAATCACCCTTCAATGTTGTGCCATCTGGTTTCCATTGCTGTCATCTACTGAAACTGTCTCTCTCTCTCTCCTCATTCTCTCTCTTTCTCTCCTTTCTTTGTCTTTTTCTATTCAAATATATAAGTATTCTTCCATTTACTAAATCTAATCACAATTTCTCAGTTTCCTTGATCTCTACAATATCTGACATTATTTAACAACCTCTGTTTTTAACTTTCTTCTCTGTTTTGGCTTTCGAGACATTAAGATCTGTTGTTTCTTCTACCACCCTGATTATTCCTTTATATTCCATTTCCTACCTACAACTATGGGATTTCTCTTCTTTTTTCCTAACCCCTATTTCTTCCAACCTTTTCCCAGATATTCTAAGGAACTAGCAGGTTCACCTTTATGAAATTCCTTTAAGCAAGTATATGAGGGATGTTGCAATCCTATTCAGGTCCAGATTGGAATAGATAGTCTCTGACAAATTCTAGAATTTTGTTTGCTTCCTTGCCATGGGCTACATTCTTTCATCTCTTTTTCTTTTTAATAGGTTGTTGTTCTCGTGCATTTTTAATTTATTAAATTTTTACCTACTATTTAAAGTGTCCCTCAAATGCTATCATCTTCAAAATTCTTGCCTGGTTCTCATGGATGGTGCTTAATAAATCTGAAAGGCAGGCAGATGGGCAAGCAAGAGGGAAGGAAGGGAGGAAGGAAGAAATGAAGGAAGACTCATTTACTAGGCTCACAGTGGCACCGAGTGACTGGCTACCTAAGTCATTCCAAAAGAAGCAACCTGAAAATCAAGAAAGACCTCAGATAGAATGTGGCATTTGACCTGGAAGAGCATGAGAGCAAAGATGTAGAGGGAGGACAAAGGGAAGGCATGATAATGAAATGTTACATAAGAGAAACAGCAAAGTTAGTTTTGTTGAGCTGTCCAATACTGGAAAGTGTGGTCTTGGAAGTTGACTAAAAATATTTATAAGTGTCTAGTAACAATTTCGGTCAATACTTTATATACACAACATATTCTCATCTTGATAATTATCCAAATAAAATTACACGAAAAGTATGAATCCCATTTTAATGACTATTAATCAGTCAGCAAACATTAACTAAATGCCAGTAATTTGCCTGGTATGGCTATAGGGAATACCAAGTATGAGACATGGTCCCTGCCTTTGAGGAATTAAGTTGCTGAAATAAAACCATTATAAATGAAACAACTATAAGTAAGTGTCATACTGTGTGCTACTGACAAAACGTGCAACTTGAGGTCATTGTTTGAAATTGTTATCTGAGACTGTCACCATTTCTCCCATTGCTTTCTTTGAGAGAATGAAAAATAATCATTTTGTAAAAATTTATGAATTTTATATAATTTTTAAATATTTTTATATAAAATTTATATTATAAAAGAACAAAGTCAATTCTTTGTTGCCAAAGCACAGTTGTAATCAATGTGGACCAATGGGAGAATGAATCGATTTCATATGAGAACTTCTGGATCTGAAGTACAGAGATCATTCAACTTATGAGCAAATTTTGTTTAAATCCATAAGAGATGGAGAATGTCACATATGTTCTAAGGGAGGTATACCAAATACTCTTGGTTCTAAGAACTTTGATGAAATAATACTACTACTACGACTAATAAGGAAATGAAATATTTATTTTAAAGTTTTAGAGGCATGCTTGAAGAGAGCTCTTTGCATTTCTACATGAGTAATTTTTCGAAGATAATAGAATCACAACAAGTTAAAATATAATAAGATGAAGCCAATTAAACATCTGGCTGTTAATTAACTAATGTATATTTTTCTCTCTTTTGCATTGTGAATGATAAGAACAACATTTTGTTTGTTGTATGAATATTTTTTCAAGAATCTATGTCAAGTTTACAAATGTTATTTTCTTTAATCTGCTAATGCCTGCGTGATGATTAAAAATATTCTATATCAAAAAGGTGCATGGATTTTTATTTTTTGAAATTTGTACTGTATTATTGCTTTTTTCCAAATTAATATAAAGGACTTCACATTTGAAAATTTAATGAAAATAATAACTTCATCAACAAACAAAAATCAGTCTTCTACCAACTCAACATATCACTTGGGTAAAGTAGTTTTTATAATTCTGAGACTCAATTTTCAAACTGGTAAAATGAAGAGATTCCATTAAATTATCTGAAAAGTCACTCCTAGCTCTAAAATTCTATAACTATATGATGTGATTTTTCATCTACTATATTTCCAATAAAAACTTCTTACTCTCTTAAAATCAATTTATTAATTCAATAATACTCAGACAAAATTTGAAATGAATGAACCTTAGAGGAAACCAAGTCCCACAGAAAGAAAGTGGTTTTCCCCAAATTCACATAGTGAGTTGGATCCACAGACTAATATCCTGAATCCTAGGCTAGTCCTGAGCTCCTTCTTTGTGTTAAGGAGAGGGTCTAGGTAGGGGAAGAAAGAAGACCCTCTACCAATGGACTTAGTGAGAGCATTGTCTCTCAGTTTTCTTTCAGATCTTTAGAATTACAATTCCTCTAATATTAGTATTGTGAGTGCTCTTAAAGGCATCAGGATAAATGATTAAAGACTTCCATCTCAGTGCAATGAAATGGAGTTTATTACCTGCAAGGTATTCCTCGCTAATACTTTATACACATAGAGATTTAATAACATTTTTGTGAATCTTCATTTCTTATTCCTCTACAATCCCTCTCTCTCTCTCTCTCTCTCTCTCTCCCTCTCTCTCTCTCAAAATAGCTATTGATGTTCACTTGTGATTGTGTCAGCAGTCTAACTGATAGACTAGCCATGAAGTAGCCCTGAATTCTAATAATGACCACCAGTGATTCATCTACAACAAAATACTTAACCCCTTCATGTCTCCCTTGTCTCAAAATAAACTTGAAATGATGCAGGTTACCTCTTGTAAGAAATACTTAGTTCTCTAGAAGAATTTATCTCTGATAGTAGCAAGTTACTCAATTTTTTAAATGTTTATTTAATGTTTTATTTAATTTATTTAGATGCTTGAGTGATATTAAAGGAATAGCATAATATATTTAGAAGAATGTCCCCCCTAGAGTTCATCACCAAATTTCTTTCTAAGACTTTCACAATTTTTCTGCTTCTTGGAAGAAGTGTTTGGGTTTTTTTTAAGGCATGCAAAAAGTTATCCAAAAATGCTGACCTAAAAAAAGAAATCTGAATGTATTATCTTTACTGTCTAATAGAATCAGGAGTAATAACAGTTGTTCAAAGAGGAAATTTAACTGACAAACATTTTGTTACAGTTTGAAATAAACACACTAAAAGATTTTGGATGAATATATCTAAAAAAGAATCTTGTGAATACTTTATTTGTTTTAGATAGCCAATAATTCTTTATTGCCCTAAACCAAATATAGAGTGATCCATTATATCTAATAATGTAGGCAATGATAAATTTGAGGTATTACTTGAGTAAAGGTTTCAAAATTTAGCTTATTCTCTAGAATAGTACCTTGATTTTTTTTTTATAAATTCATGGAATGATGCAGTTAGAAGGAATTTTTGAGGTTACTTATTCTAACAGAAGTTCTTCTGAAAGCATCACTCATAGACTGTCACCCATCTTCTTTCTGAATATAAATGGCACAGAATTCAATCATTTAGAGCTCAGGCATCTGATCATCTTGTGTACCAGCTCAATATCAACTGAAATGTTCATAGTTGAGCCATTAAACTGTATAAACATCTGTGAATATTTAGAGTTGATATGAGAAAGAACACAATTCCTTATGTACACCTATGAACCTGAAAACATATATATCCTCAACCTGCTCCCACCCTCATACTTAACTTGTTTCACCCATGTTTTGTGAGTTACGCTCCACTTTCACCAAAGGACTCACTTATCTCAAGAGTGGCATCAAATCAACCTTAATGGACTTGCTCATTCTATCAATGCAATAATCAGGGACAATTTTAGAGCACCTGTGTCGGAGAATACCCTTCTGTACCTAGAGAAAGAACTGTGGAATTTAAAGACCAAAGTCTATTACCTTCATTTTTTTTTAAATGTGTCTTTATGTACTACATAATTTTGGTATCTCTAATATCTTATTTTCTCCTCGAGGATATGATTTCTCTCCCAACACATTCAATTTTGATCAATGTATAGCATGGAAACAATGTAAAGATTATCAGACTGCCTTCCGTGGGGGGTGGGGGATGGGAGGGCAGAAGAAAAATTGTAAAATTCAAAACCTTACAGGAAATGATAGATAGAAACTACTATTGTATATAATTGGAAAACAAATAAAATATTAATAAAAAGGTAAAAAATAATAAAATCAAAAAAAGAGTGGCATCATAGCCTCCTGACACTCCCCAGACTCAACACTTTTTATTTTCTTCTCTAGCTTTTATTGCTAGTTATGTCAACAGATATCCCAACATAGCAGAGGGTACAACACCTCTCTGCTGGTAACTTCCTTTTCAGAGAGGATCAAAGTATCTTATTTAGTTCACATTCTAGGAGATGGAGAGTACCAAATTAATAGACCAATTCTGATATATAAGATTCATTATGACTTTGTTGTTAACTCCCATCAGTGAAACATTGTCAGAACATCACTAATCCAGTTCTTCTCAACATCTCAGTGCAGGGCACTGGAAAAAGAGACAGGAATTTCCATTAAGGTGAATGAGGCTGTGCTATGTAGTAGAAAGAGCACTAGCCTTTGATTCTGAAGACCTGGATCTGGGTCATGTCAAGCCTCATGCATCCTTGGTCCTCAGGGAGCCAGCTCCTAATCTGTAAAAGGGTTATAGTAATATGTACATTATCTTTCTGGACAGTTGTAGGGAAAGCACTTGTAAACTTTGAAGGATTATGTAAATGGGAATTAATATTTATTATTATTCCTCCTGCGAGCAACTCAGGACCCTCAGAGCCAATAACCTGGGCACTCAATGTTGGGAGGAAAGCAAAAATGTTAAATACAGGGAATCAGATAGAATATCATGGCATTAAAGAACAATAATGATTGTGATCATTTGTAAGGAATATAATCTAGTCTTGAAGTATTTCTAAGGTATCTTGATTTTTTTGTTTCATGTACTAAAATGGAGCATGCTGGATTTTTTTCAGGTTGTATTTTAGAAAATAGTTATTTATAATAAATAAGGGAAGCCAATGTAGCTATAATCCTTTTCACCATAATTAAATTTGTTGGATTCCCTTTAGCAAGATCAGAAATGTTTTTTTTTTAAAGTCTTCATTTATCAAACATACACACATGGAATCTAATACTGAGGAGAACGCTTTAAACCCCAAAGCCAAGAATAACCAACTCAAATTTTAAACAGATTATAAGGATTTAGTCCAACCCTTTCATTCATAGCGAGGAAATAGAGGCCCAGAGAATTAAAGTGACTTGACCATAGTCCCATAGTAAGTGACCAAATCAAGATTTGAACTCAGGTTTTAAAATTCCAAGTCTAGTCTTTTACTCAACACAGTACACTGTCTTGGAAGCAGGAAGAAACAGAAACCAAGCTCAACTGATAAAAGGACAAGTAGGGCAGGTCTGACAAAATGCAAATGGATGGAAATCAGAAGAATTAAGTTGGAAATCAGAAAGTCAAGAATCAAGCTGCTGGCAGTACATGAGTCTAAGTTGGATGATGATGAGGAAGACAAGCAGTCATTGGGTAGTGTGTGTATGATCATGGGCTGCCTCCAACTTTCCATTTGGAGTTTCCAGTTTCCATTATTCCCCTCACTATCAGGTCACTTACAGTCCTGGTGAGTTTGATTTTATGTGCCCATAAGGACCCACTACAAAAAGTATTAAATACCACTTTAACTAAAAGCTCATGTAGTTGTAGTGGCCTTCTTTATGGCTTGCACTAATTAAGCAACTTGTCACATCCCCAGAGAACTTCCATACTTACCATTCAATGACAAGAGCAACTAAATCCTAGAATGTATCCAGTGCCTCTATAAGGAGACAATGGGTGACACCACCACACAGTGAACCAGATGGAATATCAACTAAGCAGGGAGCCCAAAATGAGAAGACTCTGAGACAGATCAGGCAAGAGAAATGCTTTTTAAAAGCTATCTCAATATGTAGATTGGAATAGATTAAATGACTAGGACAGGTTCATTAAGGATCCATTGGTAGAATAGACCTTAGAGGTCATCCTGGCACTGTGATCAGTACTTTAATAAATATTATCTCATTTGATCCTTATATTAACCTTGGGAGGAAGATGCTATTATAATCCCTCTTTTTACAAATGAGGAAACTAAGGCAACCCAGCCTTGAATGACTTGCCCAGGTCACATTGCTAGCCTAATCTAAGGCCAGATTTGAAATAATTTTCTTGATTCCAGGTTCAATGCACCATAGACTCAGCCACCTAGCATCTTGTATAGTTGGTAAGCATCAGAGATAAAATTTGAATCAGGTCTTCTAACTTTTCCCATTAAACCATGCAGGTCTTTGGTATATAGGCCACTAATGCATCATCTGATTGATATGTAAAACTTTTTATAATGTGGCTCTTGTTTACCTTTTTTTGAGTAATCTTCTATCACTCCCCTTCACATATTCTCTACTCCATTCAAATTAGCTTACTAGACATTCCATACACACACACACACATACAAATACCATTCCATCTCCTATCTCCATGTTTTTGTGATCACCTGCATCTAAAAGGCACACACCCTCCTTACCTCCACAGTAAGAAATATAGGTAAAATAAATACAAAATATATTAATAATATTTTAATTTTAAAAATTAAGCTCTGTGTTGGAAGTGACCTCAGAGGCCATCAATTCATGCCCTACTTGAAAAGTAATTTCCCTTATAGCAAATCTGACAAAGTTATCAAACTTCATTTCAAAGATCTGAAGTGACAGGAGATTTACTCCCTGACTGAAAATGGCCTGGTGACTAATTAAGACATCAGGAGGCAATTCTACTTCCAAACCTATATTTTTAAAAAACTGTATATTTCTACAGTATATAAACAAGCAAGGAGACACAATCTTTGGATCAAAATGAAGCCTTCTGTAACTTCCCAGGGACAGATGGCATGTGGATTTCTGTGGCAATTTGAAAAGTGGGCTTGCTAACTCACTGGGGATATACATTTTTCTCCAGCTCATCGAGCAAATGGGCAGAAATGAAAGTTCCACACTCATCTCAAGATGGTTGTTTTGGCATTTAGGATCTAAAAAGCAATGGGAGTTTTCTTTTGGATTAGACGGCCTTTTGAGTATTGAAGGTTTCTTACCATGAATTTGACCTGTACTTTTTTGTTGTAGGAGCTGCACTTCCCCTTGTGCTGTTATAATCATTTTTTTAATGATCATTTTGGTCTAGAGTGCACTCAAGTCCAAATACAATGGGACTTTACTGTAAGGCTTGCTATAAGGTCCATGCCAGAACTGCTTTTTAGGTGAAATCATGATATAACAAAGGGTATTTCCACAAGGAAATGCTCCAATATAGGATCCAAGATGGATTTTGCTTATTCGGAATTTTGCTCCAAAGCAAGGCAGTCTGGAGAATGGATAGAACGTGGAATGAGAGGCAGACGTCTTAACTTCAAGTCATAAATTGCCACCAACAAGCTGTGTGATCTTGAGAAATTGAATTCACTTGCTGTATCTCAGTTTTCCCTGGTTAAAATAAAAGGTCAGCATACATAAGGTTTCTTAGTTTAGGGCTATGAACCTTAAAAATATTCTTGATAGTTATATTTCAATATAATTTTATTTCATGCATTTACAGTCATTGTTCTGAGAAGGGATTCATAGACTTAAATAGACTAACGAGTGGGTCCATAATGCATAACAAACACAGAGAGAGAGAGACAGAGAGAGAGAGACAGAGAAAGAGAAATTACTCTGTGGGACTCACAGAAAGATTAAAAATTCCTGGATTTGATGACTTCTAATGTTCCTACCATCTGTGACATCATGGGAGTTTTATAGTGTGATTCTAATTACCTTTACTGTTATTATTCTTTTTCAGTTGCAACCATCTCTTTGTGAGCCCATTTGGAATTTTCTTGTCAAAGACACTGGAATGGTTGACCATTTCCTTCTCCAACTCATTTTTCAGAAGAGGAAGTCAAGGCAAATTTGATTAAATGACTTGCCCAAAGTCACACAGCTAATCTGAAGTCAGGTTTGAACTAAGAAAAATAAGTATTTTTGATTCCAGGTTCACCACTCTATCCACTTCCCCACCTAACTGTCCTGTTCTAAATTACTATGGTCCGTGTCACACCAGTTCTATGATATTCATTTGTGTATTTAGGTGTGGCTTGGATAGAGATCCAGACCTGTGTTCAAATCCAGTTTCAGACACTTATTATTTGTGTGACCCTCAGCAAATTATTCAACCCTGTTTGCCCCAGTTTTCTCATCTGTAAAAAGAGCTAGAGAAGGAAATGGCAAACTACTCCAGTATCTTTGCCAAGAAAATTCCAAAAGGAGTCACAAAAAATTTGACATGAATGAAATGACTGAAGAACAATAATGTCACTCATAAGATAGAGGTGATGGTATATGGTGTAATGGACACAGGACTAACCTTAGAGTCAAGAACGTCTACATTCATTTCCCATTAATAATCCATTTTATTTTTTTATTTTTTTATGTTTATTTTTTTATGTTTTCTGCAAGGCAAATGGGGTTAAGTGGCTTGCCCAAGGCCACACAGCTAGGTAATTATTAAGTGTCTGAGACTGGATTTGAACCCAGGTACTCCTGACTCCAGGGCTGGTGCTTTATCCACTACTCCACCTAGCTGCCCCTTATTATAAATTTCTAAGGACATAGAAATATTTTTTAAGGTTTTTTTTGCAAGGCAAATGGGGTTAAGTGGCTTGCCCAAGGCCACACAGCTAGGTAATTATTAAGTGTCTGAGACCGGATTTGAACCCAGGTACTCCTGACTCCGGGGCCAGTGCTTTATCCACTGTACCACCTAGCTGCCCCAATAACCCATTTTAGACCTAGCTCTGTGACCAAGAGTTAAGTTAACCTCACAGGGCTCCAGGCAACCCTCAAAAATGTTAGTGTAGTGGGGAGGGGAATGAATTGGAGCTCATCCCATGGAATATTCTTGGCCCCCTCACAAAGGTCATGCTCAAACATGGTTGAGCTTCTGCCTCCCTCTGCCCTTGTGACAGTGGATAATGACTAAATCAAAGAAGACTAACCATTGAGTGGGAAGAACCTTCCATGCTTTCAATGGAGAAAAGACTTTGACTTCCATTCTCTTCCCTTCTGAATGTATGACTCGGTATTTGAACATCTCTTCTTTGGGTTTCCCATGATAAGGAAAACCCACAGATGCCCAAACTTGGCATTTACAGTGACTACTGTCACACAAGAATGAGACCCTATGCTAGTCCCAGTTAACCTGAACCCGAACCAGTAACTCAAAGCCCTAGTAACCTTTTCCACTTCATATTTCTTTCCATTGTATAAGTGACACAACATAGTCATGAGCAATGTATCTTTTGAACTTAGTAGCTACTTCAAGAATTCCTGAAATCCTCAGTAAATACTGACCTTCTTGAGGGAGAGGACTTGTTTATTACAATAACACTTCTTAGAGAATACCTTGTTCTGAAATAATCTAGTACATCTGCAACCTTCTTATTCTGCAACAGACCTCCCCTCCTCCTATTAATGAGTTCCTCCTGGACCTCCATTTTGTAGAAGGGTCTAGGCACACTAGCCTTCCTTCTCTTCTTGACCTTGATGCTGGTTTTCTTTTTCTTCCCACCCCTACTTCATCCAGTGTTTTTCAGATCCCTTTTATGTGTTGTCTCCATCCATTAGAATGCAAGCTCCTTGAAGACAAAGACTGTTTTTCTTTTTGCTTATTTTTGTATCCCTGGTATTTTACATAATCCCTAGAACCTAGTAAGCACTTAATAAATGTCTGTACCTTCCATTTATTCTTCCCCAACCTTGCCCAACCATTAACTCCATTTAGTTCCCCCCCCCCCCTTAATTCCCGGGTCCCTGTTCCATTTTGAATGTCTTTATAGGGATCTTAGATTTAGAACTGAAAGGTATCTTCTCAGTAATCTATTCTAACTTTGTCTCTAAAGATGAGCAAAAGCAAATTGAGACTCAGAGAAGTGACATGTCCAAGATAGAACTAATCACTGGACTCATCACTTAAACAAAACTTAGATTTGGTTAAAGTCTAACCCCCAAAAGAAGTTTTTAGTAGGATCTCTTCCAGAATGGCCTTCAATGTAGAATGAAAATCAAATCTAACACAATTACTTATTTCTTCCTTCATGAAGAAATTGCTTCAAATTGAAAAGCTTATATCAATTGACAATTACTTAAAACATGATAAATATCAGAAGTTGGGATTCAAACTCATGTTCTCTGACTTCAAATCCAAATGACTACTACAAAATAATTTTTCTTATTGGAGTCACATGTAGATGATGGTTCTAGGGGTAGAGACCAACCTTTCTACTTCTAAAGGTTCATCAAATGGCTCCAAATAACCCAAGGGACCTAAGCTAACTCATAGAGGTGAAAAACCATTCTCAACTCTCACCCCATAACTTCAAAACTTCAACTTATTTTGTTCTCTTCCCTGTCAGCTCAGTAGTATAGAACATTCAATGCTCTATATATTACATAATGCCTCCAGATTATGACAACTTCACAATTTCCAGGGGAAAAAAATTCTCATTCTCTACTGTTTTTATTTGTTTCTGAATCCACACTACTTACCTGCTCTGTGGGTTACCTTATCAATGAGGTTCCCTTGGGCTGTTTTAGTGCATAAAAGAATGTTTGCATTTGTGCTACCTAGGCTTACCTGACTATTGAGGGAGTTCAGCAGGTGGGTTTGAGATCAAGGCTATTTTTTATTAAATATTTTTATATTTAGAAATTAAAGCAGTCATCACAATGTGGCTATGAGTGAGACAATGATAAATGTGGATTACAATCAGAATTATATGTACTGAAAGAAGTGTCCTTAAAAAAAACAGCTATCCTTTTGGTTAGGTAAAATTATAGGGAGAGACAGACAGATAGACACCAAGACAGAGCCAGAGACAGAGAGAAGAGAGGAGACAGACAGACAGACAAACAGACAGACAGAGACAGAGACACAGTTAGAGAGTGAGAGAAGAGAAAGGAAGGAAGGAGAAACTGTGAGCTCTACATTTAGATGAAATTCTGATAGACAGGGTTTGAGACATGATCTTGCTGCCACAAGGTGGCTCAGGCAGTAAAACCAGTTAAAACCAGGTGGATTAGCATAAGGTAATGGAGACAGCACTGACTATGGAGTTAGAAGACCTAACATTGTAGGGTTTTATGAAGTATTTTCCTCATGACTTGGCTATGTACATAGTGCACTTATAATTGTTAACCATTTCACAGAAAAGAAAACTAAGTAAATTACCTATGGTCAAATAGTAGATCAAATAAATATTAATATTAAGAACTAAAGCCAGACTTGAATATAAGCCCAGAACCCTTTCCATGATTTTTTATTAATATTTTATTTTTCCAAATACATATTTTGAAAGCTTTTTCAACATTGATCCATATACATGTGTATATTTTTAAGTTACAAAATTTCCTTCCACCCTCCTTTCCCACTCTCCTCCCCTCAGCGGTGAACAGACAGGTTAACATTATACATACATATTTTTAATAAACATGTTTACAGATTAATCATTTTCAGTGTGAGGAATTAGGATTAAGGGAAAGAGATACATCAGAGATAGTTTTTATAAAGTATCATCAGATTCTGAAGGATATTTTTGTTTTGTTTTCTTCCTCTGGATAGGGATAACATGGTCCATAGCCAGTCTAAAAAGGTTGTTCTAGCTCACTGAACAGCTGAGCGGAGCTGCTTCCATCAAGATTGATCATCTCATAAAGCTGTTGTTCTCATGGTTCTGCTCCCTTTGCTCAGCATCAGATCCTGTAAGTCATTCCATGCTTCTCTAGAGTCTGACCATTTATGGTTTCTTATAAAACCATAATATTCCATAGTATTCATGTACCATAACTTTAGTCATTCCCCAATTGATGGACATTCCCTCAGTTTCCAATACTTTACCACTACAAAAAAAGCTACTAGTAATATTTTGGAACATGCAGGACCTTGCCCAATTTTTATGATTTTTTTCTGGATATAAGCCTAGAATTGGAATTGCTGGATCAAAAGGAATGAACACTTTTATTACTCTTTGGGTATTGTTCCATATTGCTCTCCAGAATGGTTGGATCCATTCACAATTCCACCAGCAATGCATAAATGTCTCAATCCTCCCACAACTTCTCTTTGTTCATTTTCCCTTTTTGTCATTTTTGCCAATATAATAGGTGTGAGGTGACACTTCATAGTTGTTTTAATTTCCATTTCTCTAATCAGTAATAAATTGGATCATTTTATATGATTTTATATATAGCTTTAATGTCTTCTTTTGAAAACTGTCTATTCATATCCTTTGACCATTTATCAATTGAGGAATGACTTGTAATCTCATTAATTTGATGAAATTCTCTATATATTTTAAAAATGAGACTTTAATCAGAACTCCTAGTTGTGAAGATTGTTTCCCAGTTTTCTGCTTTCCTTCTATTTTTGGCAGCATTGATTTTATTAGTGTAAAACCTTTTTTTAAATATAATCAAAATCATGGGGCAGCTAGGTGGCGCAATGGATAGAGCACCTGCCCTGGAGTCAGGAGTACCTGAGTTCAAATCTGACCTCAGACACTTAGTAATTAAGTAGCTGTGTGGCCTTGGGCAAGCCACTAAACCCCCTTTGCCTTGCAAAAAAACCTAAATATATATATAATCAAAATCATTCATTTTGCAGTTTATAATGTACTCTGTTGTTTGGTCATAAATTTGTCCCCTTTCCATAAATCTGGTAGATGAGTATTTCTTGTTCTATTAATTTCTTTTTGGTGTTGCCCTTTATGTCTAAATCCTGGACCCATTTTGACCTTGTTTTGGCATAGGGTATGAGATGTGGATCTAGGCCTAGTTTTTGTCATGCTATTTTCTAGTTTTCCCAACAATTTTTGTCAAATAGTGTGTTCTTATCCCAGAAGCTGATGTTTTTGGGTTTCTCAAACAGTAGGTTGCTGTAATCATTTACTGTGGTTTCTTTTGAACCTATCCTGATCTACTAATCCATTACTCTATTTCTTAACCAGGACCAGGAGGTTTCAATGACTGCTGCTTTATAATACAGTTTTAGATCTGGCAGAGCTAGGTCACCTTCCTTTACATTTTTTTTCCATCAGTTTCCTTTCTATTCTTGACATTTTGTTGCTCCAGATAAATTTTGTTAATATTTTTTCTAGCTTGGTAAAATAGTTATTTGGGAGTTTGATTGGTATGGCATTGAATAAGTAATTTAATTTGGGTAGAACTGTCAGTTTTATTATATTAACTTGACCTAATTATGAACAATTGACATTTCCCCAATTATTTAGATCTAACTTTATTTGAATGAGAAGTACTTTATAATTGTGTTCATACAGTTTCTGGGTTTGTCTTGGGAGGTAGATTCCCAAGTATTTAAAATTGTCTCTAGTTACTTTAAATGGAATTTCTCTTTCTATTTCTTTCTCTTGGGGCTTTGTTCATATATAGAAATGCTGATGGTTTATATGGGTTTATTTTATATTCTGCTACATTGATGGAATTTTTAATTGTTTCAAGGAGCTTTTAAGATGATTTTCTCAGGTTCTCTAAATATACCATCATATCATCTGCAAAGAGTGAAAGCTTTGCTTCCTCATCGCCAATTCTGATTCCTTCAATTTCTTTTTCTTCTCTTATTGCTACAGGCAGCCTTTCTAAAACTATATTGACTAGTAATGGTGATAATGGACATCCATGTTTCACCCCTGATTTTATTAGAAATGCTCTGAGTTAATTCCCATTACATATAATATTTGTTGATGGTTTTAGATAGATACTGCCTATTATTTGAAGGAAAACTCCATTTATTTCCTAAACTTTCTAGAGTTTTTAATAGGAATAGATGTTATATTTCATCAAAGACTTTTTCAGCATCTTTTGAGATAATCATATGATTTCTGTTGGTTTTGCTATTGATATATTCAATAATGTTGAGTGTTTTCCTAATATTGAACTATCCCTGCCCACCTGGTATAAATTCTACCTGATCATGTTGTATTATCTTAGTAATAACATGCTCTAGTCTCATTACTAAAATTTTATTTGAGATTTTTGCATCAATATTCATTAGGGAGATTTGTATATAATTTCTTTGTTTTGGTTCTTCCTGGTTTAGGTATCAGCAACATGTTAGTGTCATAAAAGGAGTTCAGCAGAACTCCTTCTTCTCATATTTTTAAAAATAGTTTATGTAGAATAGAAATTAATTGTTCTTGAAATGTTTGGTAGAATTCACTTGTAAATCCACCTGGACCTGGAAACTTTTTCTTAGGGAGCGTATTGATGGTTTCTTCAATTTCTTTTTCTGAAATAGGGTTATTTTATTTCCTCTTCTGTTAATCTGGGCAATTTGCATTTTTGTAAATATTCATCCATTTTACTCAAGTTATCAAATTTACTGGCATACAGTTGGGCAAAGTAGCTGCAAATTATCTCTTTAATTTCCTTCTTGGTGTTTAGTTTCATTCTTTTAGTTTTTGATACTGATAATTTGGTTATCTTTTTTTTTAAATAAGATTAACCAAAGGTTTTTCTATTTTATTGGCTTTTTCATAAAACCAATTCTTAGTTTTATTTATGAGATCAATAGTTTTCTTGCTTTTTTATCAATCTCTCACATGATTTTCAGAATTTCTAATTTGGTATTTAATTAGGGATCTTTAATTTAATCTTTTTCTAGTTTTTTTTAGTTGTATACCCAATTCATTGATCTCCTCTTTCTCTATTTTATTTGTATAAGCATTTAGAGATATTGTTCCCCCCTCAAAACTTCCTTGGCGGCATCCCATAAATTTTGATATGATGTCTCATTAGTATCATTTTCTTGGATATAATTATTGTTATATCTGTTATTTACTCTTTGATCCACCCATTATGAAAGATTGAATTATTTAGTTTCCAATTAGTTTTTGATTTATCTTTTCAACACCCTTTATTACATGTAATTTTTATTGCATCATAGTCTGAGAAGTGTGTATTTATTACTTCTGCCATTCTGCATTTGATGATAAGGCTTTTGTGCTCAAGTACATGGTCAATTTTGGAATAGGTATCATGTACTGTCAAGAAAAATGCATATTCTTTTCTATTCCCATTAAGTTTTCTCCAGAAATCTGTCATATCTAAATTTTCTAAGATTTCATTAACTTTCTTAACTTCCTTCTTGTTTATTTTGTGGTTAGATTTATCTGGTTCTGAGAGAGGAAGCCTGAGCTCCCCCCATAATTAAAGTTTTGCTGTCTATTTTTCCTCTTAATACACTCAGCTTTTCCTCTAGGAATTTGGATGCTATACCACTACAGGCATACATGTTTAGTAATATTATAGCTTCATTACAAATGGTGCCTTTTAAGAAGACATAGTTTCCTTCCTTTTCCTTTTTAATGAGATCTATTTTTGCTTTTACTTTATCTGTAATCAGGATTGCTACTCCTGATTTTTTTACTCAGCTGAGGCATATTTTGCTCTATCCTTTTACCATTACCCTATGTGTATCTCTTTTCTTCAAATGTGTTTCTTGTGAACAAGATATTGTAAGATTCTGGTTTTTAATCCATTCTGTTATTCATTTCTGTTTTATGAGACAGTTCATCCCATTCACATTTATAGTAAGATTACCAATTCTGTATTTATTGCCATGCTTTCTCCATTTATATTTTACTCTTTCCTTTCCTCTTATTCCTCCTCACCAAAATTTTACTCCCTTTCCCCTTTAATTTTTCTTTTAAAGTTTAACTTTTTTTTTTTCACTTATAACTGCACTGTCCCTTACATGAGTTCCTTCTTCCCTTATCTTTCCCATTCCCTGCCCACCCCCCTTCCCTATAGATTTGGATAGTTTTAAACCCAAGTGGGATTGTATCTTATTTTCTCTCTGGGCTAAATCTATTGAATAGAATTTACTCAGTATTCACATTCTCCCTTCTTTCCCTCTAAAATTATAAATCCATGTGCCTCTTTACCTGGTGATATTTATTGTTTAAGTACTATTAATCAGGTATTATCAATCATAGTTTGATTTTTTGATTGCTTGATTAGCTCATATTGTCATCAAAGTATCATCACAGATTGCTTGACAATCAGCATTGTCTCAAATTACTTCAAATTGTAATTATAATCATTTTTACCTTACCTCCTTTTCAAGTACACTCAAGGACATACAATCCTCCTCTTGAGCCAAAGTATCACCCAAAGCAAAATCATTTCTTGAATTATTTGTACCCTTCAAATCCCCCCCCCCCATTATCTCTCACACTTTACCCCCCTCTCCCCACCTAGGGTACTTAACTAGTTAAGTGAAGCAGGGATTAAGTCAAACACTGATTTAATTAACTACAAGAATCTTAAGGCACTCTAAGTACTGGGAGGCACTTAAAGTCTCATGAGAACTTTACAAATGATTGTTAGTTATGGCATACATTAACTCAGGACCACCCAATTTATGATGCCCTCATCAGAGAAAGTGCTAAACTCTGTCAGCACAGCAGGGTTAAAGTGGGTCAAAGTTTAATGAGACACTTGAGTTTAGAGTTAACACTCCTGCTTTTCATCAGGACTTTTTGTCTCACAATGGAGAGACAAGACCCATCTATCCCTACATTCTTTAAGTCCAGTCTCTTCAATTATTTCAACCCTTTAATTATCCTAAGAGAAGTAAGGTTCTCGAGAATTAGAAATGGTATATCTTCTCTTTTAGGTTGTATACAATTTGATAGTCTTGACCAACATTTGTTTCATTTTTGTTTTATCCTTCCCCTTTTCATTTATCTTTTTATGTAATTCTTGAGTCTTGTATTCAGTGATTGAATTCTCTATTCAGTTCTGACCTTTGTGTCAGGTAATTCTGGAAGTCCTCTGTTTCATTAAACATCCATTTTTTTCCCTGACAGTATATGCTGAATTTTACAGGGTAGTAAATTCTGTGTTGTAATCCCTATTCCTTTGCCCTCCTGAATATGGTATTCCAGGTCTTCCAGTCCTTCAATGTTGGGGCTGATAGGTCCCTGTGTGAGTCTAATTGTGTTTCCTTTGTATTTTTATTGTTTTCTTTTTTTCTGCTTGCAGTATTCTCTCCTTTATTTGAGAGTTCTGGAATTTGGCTATAATAACCCTTGGAAATTTTATCTTGGATTTTATTTCTGGAGGGGTTCTGTATATATTTTCATTTTTTTTTTTTTTAGGTTTTTGCAAGGCAATGGGCTTAAGTGGCTTGCCTAAGGCCACACAGATAGGTAATTATTAAGTGTCTGAGGCAGGATTTGAACTCAGGTACTCCTGACTCCAGGACCAGTGCTCTATCCACTGTGCCACCTAGCCAACCCCTGTATATTCTTTAATGGTTATATTGTTTTCTTGTTCTAGGATATTCAGACAGTTTTACCTAATAATTTCCAGCATGATGTTTTCCAGGTTCTTTTTTTGATCAAGGCTTTCTAGTGGTCTGATGATTTGTAGATTGTCTCTCCTGAATCCATTTTCTAGGTCATTTGTTTTCTCTAACAGGTACCTTACATTTTCTTCAATTTTTTTCAGTCTTTTTATTTTGTTTGATGGAATCTTATAGTCTCATAGTTTTATTGGTTTCTATTTGTTCAATTCTAATTTTTAGGGTTTTATTTTCTTTAATTACCTTTTGTTTTTTATTTGAAAGATATTGAATTCTCTGAATAATTTTTCATAATTTTTATGCATGACTCATTTCTTTTTTCCATTCTTTCTTCTTCCTCTTCTTTTGGTTTTTGAATTCTTTTTTTTTAAGTTCTTTGATGAGCTTTTGTATTTGAGTTCAATTCATAGACTGTTTTGAAACTCCTCATGAGTGATTTTTCGCTGATTTTTTTTTCTTCATACATGGCATTATTATCATATTTGTCTGTAAAGTAGTTTTCTATAGTGAGTGCTCTTTTAGATTTTTTCCTTATCTTTGTTGTTTTGACTCTGTTGCTGGGGCATATGGATTTTTTTGTTCCTTTTGTTTTTGCTAGGGCTAGATCTGATCCCTGGTTTGTCATTAGATAAGATGTCCCCTATGCAGTCCAGGCCTTGCCTCTGCAGAGGTCTGTTGTCTTCTTTTTGTTCAGGTCCAAGTTGTTCCTGAGCCAGTCCTGACTCAGGTGTTCCTAGGGTTCAGATTTGTTTGGAGTTGGGACCCTCCCTGCTGGCTTGCTATTTAGCTGCAGGAACCTCTGCTGGTGTCAAGATGTGGAGAATTGGATTTCTCTGGGGCTAAAAGCTTCCTGCTGACTTTGCTGCTCTCCTGCCTCCCAGGCTTTACTTACCCTTTTTCCCCCCCTAAGAGAGAGACCTTCATGGAAGATCCTCCACAATATATACCTTTGAAAGCTTCTCTGAATCTTCTCTTTTTCTTGGGATATGTAGCTTGAATGTCAGACCAGAGGCTTCATTTATCTTTGACTGTGAAAAGCTCTGGGAGTATGTTAACTTCACATCCCCATCTTGACTCTGCCCCAGAAGTCTCTTTCCATGATTTTTCACTGCTATTTTCTGCAATTTATGCTTTTTTTATGAACTTGGAATTTTGAAAAAGATAAACTGTGAAAAGCATATTTAATGAGTTACCAATGGACATTAAAGTTGGAAATAAGGAAGAAGAAAGATTTTTAAGTGCCTCTTGCATGCCATGCAAATATTATTTCATTTAATTCTTCCAACAACCCAACATGTTACTATTATCTCCATCTTACACTTAAGGAAACTGAGGAAGACAGCATTCTGAAGACAGGAAGAGTGATAGAGAAAGAGATCATCATTTATCACTTGATATCTTCACTTGATCATATTGTGAGTGAATTGACAAGAGAGATAAGGTATTCTTTAGAATTCCAATGAGTTCTTATGATCTAGTCCTTCAAGATCATTTTATGGTTGATAGTCAATTGACCAACATTAATAGTTAACATCCTCTGTCCAAGTGGCTATTACTGAGATGTGGACAGAGGAGAAAGAGGAGCATTTACTTCTCTTTTAATCTAATCTTGATTGACAAGTATTCAGGAATCATTTGTTAAATGCAATTTTAGAGAGCTTCCAGGTGATGCATGAATGATATTATTAGTGATTAGAATGGATAGAAAGTTTAACTGAGAAAATGCCACAGTACCAAAAATGAAGTATGATTACAAGGTCCAGAGTGATTCTACTGCTTCAAAATTCTCCTCTATCCATAAATTAATCTTATAATTCCAATTAGAACCTCTTCCTTTTATGTTTTTATTAAGCCATGTCCAACTCTTTATGACTTTATTTGGGATTTTCTTAGCTAAGATATTGGGATGGTTTGCTGTTTCCTTCTCCAGCTCATTTTACAGATGAGAAACCTGAGGCAAACAGAATTAAAAGACTTGCCCAGGCATACAGCTAATAAGTGTCTGAGGTCAGATGTGAACACAGGAAGATAATTCTTATTGATTTTAGGTCTAGCATACCAACTACTCTGCCATCTAGCTGCCCTCCTCCCTTTAGCTCTAAGTTTTGGTTCTTTTTAAAATCCAGTTGTACCTGAGAAAGTATCAGCTATTATCAATTATTCACCTTATATGAATGATGTATCTAGATAGATTCCTGTGAGAACCTGAGTTCAAATCTAGCATTAATCCCTATTCACGGTATGGCCCTGGGCAAGTCATTTATTTGCCTCTATTTCCTTATCTGCAAAATGAGCTGGAGAAGAAAAGGCAAACCGCTTCAATATCTTTGCCAAGAAAATCCCAGTTGAGGTCATGAAGAATTGGACATGATTGAAAAGTGACTGAGCATCATCATTTGTGGATGAGACTGAAGAGGGGAGAGAGAGAGTCCAAGTTGAAAGCTGTTAGATCAAAATGGGAAATTCAATTACTTCAGAGCATTTTTATGTCTAAGCCTAGTCCTGATCCCTGCCCCAGTAGCTTACTGTGGCATAGACTGGTTTTGCTTACACAGCTGAGTGCAAACAAGAGGTCTTGCCTTACACCACCAAAAAATGTTAAACTTATAATGGCAAAGTCAAGAAGCCCAGGGTCTTCTTCCACTTTCCTCAAAGCAACATGAAGTGAATAATTGATGGGGCCTGACACTCCTCACTGGTGTGATTTTTAAAGTATAGCTCTAGGTCTGGGTTTTAGGTTAAATCCAATATTTGCCAGCCAAACTTCACTAATAAAAGAGTTCAGTGCTTCAGTTCCTTCACATGTGTAACAGATGATTGAAGTCAATGGGAGTTCTGTATTTGGGGAGACTGGAGATTTGCATCCTTAATGGTAAATATTAGTTTATCCAAGGGTGGGGGGAGAAACAAACATTTTTCACACTGCTGCTGAGCAGCTGGGACTGTTTATTGGTTTCATTTTGATAGATGGGGAGGAGATGACCAAAACCAAAGACTTAGTTTTCAGAGTGTATTAGATAAAATCAGGGACTTCTTGGTTGACTACATGCAAACTGCCTAGATCAGTCAAACAAGAACAATATAGCTTGATTCTAGACTCCTCAGACTTTGTGAAGGACAATGGAATTTAATAGACAATGATGCATCAGTTTTTTCCCCTTCTTTTACAAGCCCAATTCTAAGGCAAACTCATTGATCAAAGACTATTTTTAACATAACTACTACTTTCCCATGAAAGATTTTCTAATCCAGTGCATTACATTCAGAGACAGCATGACTTGGTAATGAGAAGGCTTTTATACAAACTAAGTGTATCTTGGTTTTCAGCATGCTAGAATCACCTGGGACAACTAAGCAGGAGCCAAAATTTCTTCACAGAGGACAATTACTGCACTGTTGGAAACAGAGTATGCCAATCTCAATAATAAAGGTGTATGTTAGAGTCCAAGAGAAATCAGCAAGGATCTAATAGGAATAGAGTAAATAAAGACAAAAGATAATTTCTGCTCTCCAGTAGTTTGATGGTCTTAAGGGGAGAACAACATGCAAAAAAAAAACCCCAACTATGTACAAACAAGATTATAGACAAAAATAAGGAAGAGAGGGAAGGCATGGGTATTGAGGGAGATCAGGAAAGCTGTCTTGCAGAAGGTAAGACTTTAGCTGAGACCTGAAGGAAAACAGAGGGTAGAATACAGAAGTGAGTTCTAGGAGTGGGGAGTTCCATTAAGACATAGAAGGGCTAGCGTGAAGACTAACAAGGATAGCTCTGGAGTTCAGTGATGCTAATGGTGAGGGATTGGGGAGCAAAAGGTATAAGAAGAACAGAAAAGGTAGAAAGAAGCCAAGTCATGAAGATCTTTATATGCCAGAGTTCACTTAGCTCTCCCACATCATAGGATTTAGGGCACCAGAACCTCTGTGATCTGGTAAATCTGCACAAAACTTTTTGACTCTCCCTTCATACTAGAAAGGAAGTCTGAATTATTATAGTATTTAAAGAAAAAATATATTGATATTAAACAACACAATACTTATATTTTATACATTTCTGACTTTTAAACTTTTTCTGTATCATCTACTGGCTTTTTGTGTCATCTAAAGCTTCTACATAATTCCTCTTAAAATTCATATTTAATTTCTTATGCCAACCTGCAGCATATAAAAACCATGATGGGGTCATGATATGGAAGATATAACTATAGTCTATATTTGATACTAGAGGTCAAACCACAGGGGATCACTAGAATTGACTTGTGCTTTAAGAAAATCACTTTGACAGATAAGTGGAAAATCACTTGGACAGATATGTGGAAGATAGATTGGAGTGAGGAGAAACTTGAGACAGGGAGATCAACCAGTAGGCTATTGCAATAATCTGAGGTAATGAGAATAAGAGAAAAGCAACCCTTTTATCAGAGACCCCTATGGCAAGAAGGACCTAAGTTAAATTCATGGTTCATTATTCTGATCAAAGTGGTATTTTGGAAACATCATGGGACTTGGAATCAAGAGACATTTATTCAGATTCCATCTCTAACCCATTCTAGTGTGTGTGATTGAGTTTCAGTTTTCTCATCCCTAAAATGGGCTGTGATTTACAATCTCTATCTCACAAGGTTGTTGTTGTAAGGATGATATTTTCCCAAACCATAAAATGCTATTGAATGCATCATCTTATTAATCTCCACTCTAAAACAAGGTAAAAAAAAATCTTTTCATTGAACAGTCCAGTGAAATCAGCAGTAGCTAACCACTCTAGATAGAACTCTAGACTGACTGCCTCTCTCTCAGCACTCTTCACCTCTATTTCCTTTTGTACTTAGT
The DNA here is from genome assembly GCF_037893015.1 of Macrotis lagotis. NCBI lineage: Eukaryota > Metazoa > Chordata > Mammalia > Peramelemorphia > Peramelidae > Macrotis > Macrotis lagotis. The sequence goes on along the minus strand of NC_133663.1, from coordinate 127,212,857 downwards.
TACAGTTCTCCTGAAAGATCAAGTTCAGTCTTGATCAAAACTCTGTCTTTTCGTTTCTCAGTAATTCTTCCTCTTTGTTTCCAAAATTACCAACTCAGAAGAGTACTGATACCCTACCTTGCCCCATAGCTGCTAACAGGGGTTGATATGATATGTTACTCTTCTGTTTCTAAGCACAGTAGACACAAAGTAGAATCAGTAAATTTTATTTAAAAAAACAACCTGATGCATATGTTCTCTAGCATCATGTTTAATCCCTAAGGAAGGTTCAGATTGCATCAAGTCTACTTTCTTCAGCTCTGGCGACTGCAGCCATAATAGCTCCTTTGTATTGCCTCCTGAAAGCTAAAGTCCTGTATAAAAGATGTCTTCCAGCTATACATGTAGCACTACCTTCCATCATCTGAAGGCTTGCCCATGAGTGCTAATTTTTCAGTGTTGCCACTTGCCAAGCATACAGAGATCATTCTTTCCGTCTCTGGAATGGAGTCTTCAGACTCCTTTATGGTCACCTTTTAATGTTAATTACATTTTCCATGAAAACTTCCTTAATTTTCAGTCAATACTCATCAAAAATCTGTTGTTTCTGTTAACCAAGATGTTATCTATTCCTCCCAGTTTCATTTCTTTTTCAAATTAAACAATCATTTTATCAATCTTCCTTCAAATCAATGTTGAATAACACAAGATCAGAAAGAGACACTTGGGTTACTCCTTTAGGGAACTGTTTCCAAGTTGAAAATCCTCCCTAATAACCACTCTTTCATTTAATCATTTGCTTGAAGATTTATAATATATTCAAGAGGAATTTAGTTTTTAAAAGGGAGGAGAAATGATAAAACTAGACAAATATATTCACCAAGGTACATACCACAAAGAGATGTAGGTATGAAATTGAATGCAAAGTATCAATGTAGATGAATAATAATTCACAAGAGACAATAATAAAGAAAATAGTAAGAAAAATTATGATTGTAAGTATATATTTGCAAATTTACAATGTGTGCATAAAAAATTATGTGAACCAGTGATGTTAAAGCAAAAAAGGTAATTGCTCCTTCATAAATATCACTAACAAGACTTGGCGAAATGTGAACTATGATTAGAATTTGACTATTAAAAATTTTTTTTCTTTTTGATTTATGGGAATGGGGTTAAGTGATTAGACCAACGTCACACAAGCTCAGCAATTATTAAGTGTCTGAGGTCACATTTGAACTCAGGTTCTCATGACTCCAGAGCTGGTGCTCTATCCACTGTACCACCTAGTTGCCTCTAGAATTTGACTATTAAATACCATGCCTTCTACAAAAACAAAAAACAAACAAAAAAAAGATTAGCTAAAAGAGGTAGTGAACCAGCATTTTTTGTTGATAAAATAGTCATTTAAGGAAATTCAGAAATCTGAAAAGAGGAAACATGTAGTATCTGGGTAATGATCAATATAAAGGACAGAAAGAAATGACATTTTGATAGAAATATATCACAGGTGACCTGAGGAGTTGAAGACTTCAGGAGACAGTACAAATCTGGGAAAATATATGATATAGTAGTATGGAAGAACTTCCATAATATGGGAATTATAAAGGGAAATTCTACCATGATGTGATTCTAATCAATACGATAGAATTGGTCCCTTGAGAAGAAGTTACCTCTTCATTTTTATTTTATGATAGATTAAAAAAGAGAGACAAAATAGACAGTCTGGCACATATTCCTACTTACTATGGGAGAGTTCAGGAAAAGCTTTGTAGAATCCCATTATCAAAAACAGAACTTCATCAAGAAACATTCTCAAAAGTGAAATTCTGCCATCACTAGCATACATTTTTCCACTGATGAAGAAAATAGGGACCTTGTCTGAAGAGACTAATGTAGATTCTCAAGGAACTTAACAAGATGTAAAATGACATCATAGAAGAGGAAAAGAAGAAATGATAAATGATGATGAGTACAAAAGAGTAATAGAATCCTAGAAGAATAGAATCAGAATACCAGAGGCCAGTATGAATTGAGACAAATGATATTTAAAATGTTGGGTATAATAGTAATTTTTAAAAGGCCTTTTTAAAAGTTATGTTGGGAGCAAGAAAAAAATTAAAGGAAAAGACAGTTACAAAGAGTAGATAAGATTATGAAAATAATTAATACAAAATAGAAAGAACTATTTAACTCTAATTTTATTTTACTTTCTCCAGGAAGGAAGAATTAATTGGTGACTAGGAAAGACTGAACAAGATTAGTCAAAATGAAATGGAAATACAAGATAAGCAAGTAGATGGTAATAAAGATAAAATTGTAAATATGAAAGGTAATCATTTTCTTGTTTTTCTAATTTGTTTTGATTTTATATTTTATATTTATATATTTATATTTATATATTGATATATCATATATACACTTAGAGATTAAGTTGCTATATGGTGTAAGATATTGTTCTATGCCCATTTTTGCCAGGTTGATTCCCAGTTTTCCAAGAAATTTTGTCATATAGTGAGCCCTTACTCCAGTGACTCCTTTTATATTTCAAAATAATTTCAAGTATCCCCTAATACAATAGTCATTTTACTATTAATATCCTGTGATTCATCAAATATTTATGATCACAAAAATTTGTTATGAATTTATTGATGCTCTAAATTTATACTTTATTAATTACAATATTGACATGTGTGAAAAATATCAATTATTTTTTAGAATATATGTTTCCTTACTTGTTATCCTGAATTGTTTAATGAGATAATTGCTGATTACTGTATTTCCCCATGTACAAGACACATCTTAATTTTGGGGCCCAAAATTTGAAAAAATGTATTACACAAAGTTATTGAACTCATTTTATTCATCATAAATTTCATACAACTCCTCATCACTGTCAAAACTCCCATCCATTAGCTCTTCCTCATCAGTGTTTGATGATGAATCACTGTCTTAGGAGAGGCTCTGACTGCTCTCCCGCCTGTGCTCTGGTCTAGGGTTGACCACAAGCACTCCTTGGGTGAGTCTTGTGTGTGGACACATGCTTAGCCCATTCAGGTTCATGAAGCTGAAGCACCAATTGTGTCCTTGGAAATAAATCACTTCCTTTTCACCAGCAATTCTTCTTGTCTCCTAATAAACCATCTTTGTGGATACAGGAGTTCTACTTGCCCTTTGCTCTTCAATCCATAGTTTCAATTCCCCTCTCTAACTCGGGCCATTTGGCTGACTTGCTTCTCATGGTCTCCTTCTGCCATGGTGTTTTCAGAAGGATTTCTTCTTCCTGTGGACAATTTTCTCAGTTGGTGGAGGACCAAACTGACATTCAGCAGCATGATTTCCATTCACTTTTGCAAACTGGATTACTTTTAACTTGAATTCAGCATTGTATGAGAATCTCTTCTGAGCCATTTTTGGGCAGAATGTGGCAAAACATAACCTAATATATCAGTAAGAAATGCAAAACAATGAGTACAAACAAGTGTGAAAAAGCAGGAAATATAAGTGAAAAAATCTGTAACCACTGTCTAAGTTGCTTCCAGTTTTTAGACCCTAAATTTTTTCAAAAAATGGTGCATCTTATACATGGGGAAATATGGTAAATGAATTAATTGGCCCCTTACAATATTTCTACATTACCTGAAGGATTCAAAAAACTACAAATTGGTAAACACAGGGTTAGGTGATAAAATGAGGTGAATGTAAATCTGGTTGAAAGATTGGAAAAAATAATACTGTGATCAGTAGATTAACATCTGACTTTAGAGAGATTTCACTAATAGAGTGACCCAGGAATTGGTCCCAGACCCTATTTATCAGTGACTTAGATGAAAAGCATAAATGGCATATATGTCAGATTATGCAAAATCTCTCAATAAAAAACATAGAGCATATAGAAAAAAATGGGTTTAGGAACACAACAAACAAAAATTTCATCAATGACATATTTTTTTAAAAGGATAGTAACCTAATAAAAAATAAAAAACAGTTTAATGCATGTTAATTGATAAGAAACATAATAATACTGTGTATGTCCTTTGATCCAGCAACACTACTGCAGATCTATATGCTAGAGAGATCACAAAAAAGGGCGAATGACCCACATATACAAGGATATTCATGGCAGCTCTTTTTAGGGTGGCAAAAAATTGGAAATTGAGAGGAAACCCATCAATTGGGGAATAGTTGAACAAGTTGTGGCATAAGAATATAATGGAATAATACTGATCTTTAAGAAATGATGAGCAGGCAGCTTTCAGAAAAACCTGGAAAGATTTACATGAACTGATGCCGAGTAAAGTGAGCAGAACCTGGATTACTTTGTACACCTTAACAACAACATTGTTCGATGATCAACTTAGCTCTTCCAGTAGCATAGTCATCAAAGATGTTCTAAAAGATCTGTGATAGAAAATGCCATCTACATTCCATACTCTCTAGAATCTGAATGAATTAGATAAACTATCTTTGCACGTAATTGGAGAAAAAATATTCAAAAATCTTAATTCACATCCAGGAAAAAAGGAATTTGGATACTGACTGCAGATCAAAGCATGCTATCGTTATCTTTTTAATTTTTTTCTTTTTCTTTTCTCTTTTTTTTTTCTTTTTCCCTTTTTATTCTGATTCTTCATTTTTCAATGTGACCAATGTAGAAATATGTGTAACACAATTATACATGTATAATCTATATCAAATTAATCATTCTCCCAGGGTGAGGATGGGAAGGATGGGAGGGAGAAAACTTTACAAAAATGAATGTTGAAAATTATCTCTACGTAACTGGAAAATAATTAAACAAAAAGAAATATATTAATAATACAATAAATAGTGCTGGTTTCTGTGGTCTCAGGATGATTATTTAGCCTTCCCCCAGTTTCAACAAAGTACTGATTGTCAAAATCCAGAGAGGACAAAAGGCTGTCCTAAGTGAGCTATAAATTCAGTGTCTTGACCATGGTAGAAGAGGGGAAGGGGCCATACCAGCCTTGCTCAGTTCATAGCTCCTACTATATCAGAAGATAAACTATAAATATGGCACTGAAAAAAACCCCAATGTTTTCTTGTGGAAATGGATGTTGGAAGGGTTGCAACTTGTGATTTATTGTGAAATGAAACAATGTTTTGTTTCTTGTTCTCACAGACAAAATCATACACAAGCAAAGACAAACTTTGGATATAATTGAATTGTTTTCTAATATGGCAAATGCATTGTAAAAAATTAATATTTTCAAAATAAACATAATAGCAGAATAGACTATGGGGTTTCTTATCAATCAATCTTATCAATCAATCAATCAATAAACATCAAGCATTGTGCTAAGCATTATGAATACAAAGAGGCAAGAGAATATGTCTTCAAGGGGGCCCATTTTCTAATAGCAGACAAATGCAAAGAAATATATTTATATGTATGTATATATATATATATATATATATGTAAGCAAATTATATAGAGAATAAATAAGAAATAATTAACAGAGGTCAGGCTTAAGAATTAGGTGTTAGGAAAAACTTTCTGAAAGAGATGGAATTTTATTTGGGACTTACAGGAAGCCTGCAAATTCAATAACAAGTTGAAGAGGTAGAGTTCCAGGCAAGGGGGATAGTCAGAGATAATGCTCAGAACAAAAAAGACTATATATCATATTCTTGGAAAGGACAGTTTCATTGGCTCCATGGTCATGGTTCTCACAAGGAGTAAGACAGAAAATGACTGTAAAGGTTGAAGCCCCTCAGGAATCATTTTGCAAATTCTTACAGTAAGACTTCTACAAATAATTCTATTGTTTTGCAGTCAATCATTTACCAAGTATTTGTTATCTACCATGTGCCAAGCAAAGTTAGCTAGGTGGCACAGTGGATAGGTTGCTACAAATCTGCTGTTCTAATTTCAAGGATGAAATTTTAAAAGTTTATCAAGTGACTGTTAACTATTCTAAAACATTTGCTGCTCTAATCTCAAGGATGTGATTTTTAGAAATTTAACAAATGACTGTTAACTACTCTAATACATTTTACAAAATTAAGGGTTCATAACCTTTTTGGGGGGTACCATGAACCCCTCGGCAGTCTGTGAAACCTGTGGACACCTCATAATAATATTTTAAAATAGATAAAATAAAACATATAGGATAATAAAAGGAATTAATTATATTTAAATAAAAATTTCTCATTTAGGGATAGACCTTTAAATTTACACATTTGAAAATATAAAGCCCAGGTTAAAAAGTACTTGACTAGATAAAGGGACAGAAAGAGAGTTTTATTCATCTATCTGGTTTAGGTTATGATGACACCAGCTCCATAAGTATTTCCAGCTTCAAGTCAAGATGAATCAAATTTCAGTTCGAGTCTATGCTATTCTGGAAAAAAGACTTTCTGACCTTTTATTCTTCAATGTAATTTGACAAAAAACTTATGAAGTTTCTACTTTATGTAAGGCTTGGTTTAAGGATTAGACACATGAAGATGGAAAAGCAATATAATATTTTCATGGAGTTTGGTCTTCATAATTTCTTTTAAATTTATTATTCATTTATTTTCATTTTTGTTTAAAAAAAAATCTCAGTTTCAAATTCTATTCCTCCAAATAGTTACTCCCCTATCTACCAAGAAGACAAGCAATGTGATATCAATTATACATGTGAAATCATGCAAAACATATTTCATATTTGCCATATTTTCAGAGTTTTTGAAAATTACCAATTCCTAGCAATTTGTAATCAAACTGATTTCCAAAGACCCCCAAGAGATTATTTGTAGCATGTATGTATGTATGTATAAGGATACAAATATATACACATTTTTAATAATATACATATTTGATGCATACATACAATTTATAAAACTCATATTTAAGAATGGTTTGTCATTTTGTCTTTTTTTAGGTTTTTGCAAGGCAAATGGGATTAAATGGCTTGCCCAAGGCCACACAGCTAGGTAATTATTAAATGTCTGAGACCAGATTTGAACTCAGGTACTCCTGACTCCAGGGCCAGCACTTTATCCACTATGCCACCTAGCCACCCCTGTCTTTTTTTTTAATGACTGAGTCTCCCTATCTTGTTCAGGCTAGAGGTCCAGCTGCTTCTCATGAGCCTAAATTTATCCTGATTATTTCAATAAGAATTTTGACCATCTCTTGTTTTTCTGACGTGGGCTGGTTCACCCTCCTTAGAGAGCTTGTCACCACCCCCAACTCCCCCCCCCCCCCCCCCCCCGCCCATCTTGGGGATATGACCAATTGCTGACAGACAGTGCAGAGACTCACTTGGTTTTAGTCTTCTTGAAGTTCAGAACTCCTGAGCTCAGCCTATACACTAGCCTTAGACTCTGCATAATAGGGATTAAAATCATTTACCATAATGCCCAGCACTGGCTAGTCACTTTTTAAAAGAATTCACTAAAGAAATAGTTTTAATAGTTTTAAAAACAAGATTCAATTGTTGCATGCAATTTTTCCAGAAAAAGCAGTCATATATACTGTGTAGTACACTGGCCTTAAGAACTATAGATTTAAGGGTTAAAGCTGGAAGGAACCTTAGAATTCTTCTAATCTGAACCCCTCATTTTACAGATGACCCTTCATAACTTTAAATGCTATGGTTACCTTAAAGAGTTGCTCTCTTTTTTTCCTTTCCTATCCTGATTCCTTTCATTCTGTCAAAGTTAATCCCATACTATGGCATCTTATTCTTACACTGGCTGCCAAAGCTGAAATCTGTTGAATGATAGATATTATCATTCTGTACTTGTTCCCGGGAAAGAATAAAATGATGCTTCTTCACCTCTCCAGAACTCAAACTGAAATTTGATTCATCTTGACTTGATGCTGGAAATACTTATGGAGATGGTGTCATCATAACCTAAACCAGATAGATGAATAAAACTCTCTCCCCAGACAAACCATGCTACTCACATGACCTCACTCTTGTACCATGCCTGAAGAGAGGTTTAGAATGGTTTGTATTGCTAAGTTATGTCCTTTAAATCCCTTCAATTTTCCCAGTGTGTCTGCCTTTTTCCATTTCCCTTCTAAAGTTAGTATGATGACAATGACAATTAATTCGCTTGCCAAAGGGAATTTAGAGTCAAATGCTATAATGGGAAAGAGTACTGCAGTAGAAATCAGGAGAAGGGAGTGAGAGTGAAGGGTGGAAACCTGGGTCTGGAGTCAGGAAGACTGGAGTTCAAATTTAGCATGCTAGCTATGTGACCCTAGGCAAGTTACTTAACTTTGTTTGCCTTGTTTCCTCATCTGTAAAAATGAATGATGAGAAAGAAATGACACAGTATTCCAGTATCTTTGTCAAGGAAACCCCAAATGGAATCATCTAAAATCAAACACAAGTGAATAACGTTTATTTAGACCCTACTATGTACTAAGTTCATTACAGATATTACCTCATTTGATCACCACAACAACCCTCTGAAGTAGATTCTGTTATGATTCCTACTTTACATTTGAGGAAACCGAAGTAGGCAATGGTTAACTGACTTGACCAGAGTTATGTAGCTAGTAAGTATCTGGGGTTAGATTTGATCATGGGTCTTCCCAAGTCCAGGACCAGTTCTATCTATTATTCTACCAGGAGAGAACCCAGTCACAATTAAATCTCCAATATTACTTACTCTTTGGCCATGGGCAAATAAATCCCTTAGGTTCTCTGACCCTTGGTTTTGTCTTCTTTAAAATAATATCTATGCTACCTGTCTCATAAGACCATGGTGAGAATCAACTGAGATAAAATATGGAGGCCACATGACATAAAATGTATACTAGTTCTGTAGTTGGAGGTTGCTATTGTTGTTGTTAAGTCATTTCCACCTCTTTGTGATCTTATTTGGTATTTTTTTTTGTTTTTTGCAAGGCAGTGGGGTTAAAGTGACTTGCCCAAGGTCACACAGCTAGGTAATTATTAAGTATCTGAGTTGAGATTTGAACTCAGGTCCTCCTTTCTCCAGGGTCAGTGCTCTACACCACCTAGCTACCCCTCATTTGGGATTTTCTTAACAAAAAACATTGAAATAGTTTTCCCTTTCCTTTTCCAGGTCATTTTATGAATGAGGAAAGTGAGACAAATAGGGTTGTGACATGTCCAGGGTCCCACACTTAGTAAATTTCTGGGGCTGAATTTGAACTTCCTGACACCAAGCCTGACACTGCCCAGCTTAGTTCAAATCCTCATGCTTTATTACTGTTTTTGGTAAAGCACTTAAATTCACTAGCCTGCATTGCTAAGTTATGTCCTTTAAATCCTTTCAATTTTCCCAGTGTGTCTGCCTTTTGTGGAACCAGTTGGCTTCTTAGGACACTTCTAACTCTGAAGCTATAAACCTATAAGCTTTGAATGCTTTATAAAATTTGGATATAGCCAAATGTATTATATCCAACAATGTTAAGTATAATCCCAAATGGAAAAAAAAAGAATATTCAATGAATTGACAGACTTTCAGAATTTTGTGGTAAAAAGAGCAGAACCTAATAGGAAATTTGGCATACACGATCCAAGAGAACTACAAGGTAAACATGAAAGACCAATTGCAAGGAACTCAATAAGGACAAAGAGTTAACTATTTATAAATAGAAATATAAACCATATGTTCAAGATTGTTATTAGCAATTGGGTAGTTTGAAAGAAATATTTGGGGAAGCTAAGTATGAAGTAATGCTAGAAAAACAAAATGATGAAGGAAAAGGTAAAAAGAGTAATTATATAAATAAAATACAAAGGAATAACTGATACAGAGGAATTGAATGGAGGAGGAAGGCTAAAAGTTTTGGAACCCTAACCTCATTGGGAATAGGTTAAAGAGAGAAATATATATATATATATATATATATATATATATATATATATATATATATATATATATATATTATGCGTATGTATATATATGTACATATATTCTAGAAAGGTATAAAATTCTAAAGTCAAAAAGCTATAAGGGTAAAAGAGTAGGAAGGGGAGAGAAGACAAGGGAGAGAATCTTGGAGGAAACACTACTCTCAACAGATATGGGTTAAAGAGAGAGCAACATATACATTTAGAAGGTATAAAGTCTAAATTCAAATAGAAACAAGAGTGCAAGGGTATCAGGTTGAGGGAGAACACATGGGATGGATTTTTGGAGGGCACAGAATAAGGAATGGGAGGGCAAGATAAAAGTATAAGTAAAACAGGGGATTGGTGATAGAGAGGAATATGGTGAGAATAGTGAGTAAAATAGAATGGAAGTAAATAAACAAGTAAATTATAGCTTAGAATGTAAATGGCATGAATAAATAAAATGGAAAAATATCAAATTTATAATTTGAATTCAACAAAATGTTGCTTTCAGGAAATGCAATAAAAATGAGAGATATACACAAAAATAAAATAAAGAACAAGAGTAGGATTAATTATGTAAAAAATAAGAGTAGTAAAGTTAAAGCTAAAATAAAATTAAATAAAACTAGGGAAAGTTTATTATTATATGTCAGCTCTTGTAATCAATATTGTTTTAGGCTATTTAAAATAACTAGACAGAATTCAGGTGAATTTTATTGTGGTGTAGGAAATGATGAACTAGTAGTGCATTTAGAAAAATATGAAGACTTGAACCTATGAAGAAAGATGCTATTCACCTTCAGAGAAACAGAGGACAAATGGAAATAAGCATAATACCTTCATATATACATATATATATATTTATATACATACATATATATGTGTGTGTATACCTATGAATGTATATGTGTGTATATATGTGCATGATGTTAGATATCTATGTTTGTTTATATATATTTTAGTAATGTGTTTATATATACAAACACACATATATATGCACATACATTTATGTATGTATCTATAATTAATTGTAACCTTCTGGAGGGAAGGGGATAAGAAGGAGGAAAAAAAATTTTAAAAAGGACACAGCAGAGAACAAAAGAAAACCCTACAAGGAAGCAAAGATTGACTTAAGCACAAATGTGTAGTATTGTTTTGAAATGGAAATTTATTGCTTTATAATGAATCTTCTCTTGTGCTCTGCTGTGTACAAGGCAATGTTGGGGTTATTTATTTTAGATTTTTCAAGGCAATGGGGTTAAGTGGCTTGCCCAAGGCCACATGGCTAGGTAATTATTAAGTGTCTGAGGTCAGATTTGAACCCAGGTACTCCTGACTCCAAGGCCGGTGTTCTGTCCACTGTGCCACCTAACCGCCCTGGTTTTTTCTTTTCTTATTTTGAATTTAAACAAATTTAAAAACAAAATAAAATTTGGGTGGTTTATATCTTATACAAGACCTTTTCACCCAGTTATGGCTAAGTCAAAGTCTTATTAAAAGTTTTTTTGATGAATTCCCTAGAAGACTACTGATATGGATAACTCAGTCTCCCCAAAATATTTTTCTTCAGCTAGACTAATTAAATCAGCTAAAAAAACAATGATGATGCTTTAAATTTAGATTTGAGGATTTTTTGGAGGGGAAGGGAAGAATTGACTTATTTTGTTAGAAGTTAGTTATTATTTATATGAATTATCCATAAAAGTTAATTTTACTTAACAACCCAGACTTAAATATGTAGATTCCTAGAAAGTTATGGCCTTACCCATCCTCTGGCCTTTAAAATAAAGTGTTCTGTCAATGTCTTAATTCAATATTTACATTACCTTGCATTGCATCTCCCAAAATCTCAAAAGCAAAGAATGCATTTGATACTTCTCTTGGCATTGTACTTAAGATAGAACCAAGCCTAATTAGGCACTTATAATCATGAGATCTATTCTTCAGAAACCAAACTAGATAATTCTAGGGAAAAGTCCTTTTCTTCTGCATCAATGTCTGATCTATACAAATTAAATTCATTAACAACACCTCCTCTTCACTTCCTTTTTATGGGTGTGGAATAACTCAACTACATCTCCTTTTAAAAGAGAAGAAAGGTCATGTATTTCTATACACACCACAGGATCACTCACTGCCTGATCAATTCAGCATCTGGGACCAGAGTAATAATTGATTTTGTACTAATGAATCCAATTAGCGGTGTAGCAATCCAAATGGACCACGACAATGGGCAAAAATACTTGATAGATAAAGTCATGGTATAATGCCCATGCTTTTTGAAAATATTGTAGATATGGCTAAAATACTGATTAGACAATTTAGGGGGAAAGTATTTTATATTTGGAGATGAACTGAATAACTAGGGCAAAGCACTGAATAAAATGAAGTCCAATTTTAAATGCTCTGTTATTCATGTTTATATTCATATTATCAGACTTGAATACTTCAAAAATTTGTGTCACCATTTTTATAGGTACTCCTCATATCATTGCCTTAGTAGTCTTCATAAGATGTTCTGGTTGAAAAAGCTCATCAACTGTTGGTCAGTCTAATGATGAACTTCTTTAAACTCTTCCAGGAAAGAATTATACATTAATGTGCCAAGAACTTTACAAATATTTCAGTTGATGCCCATTACAGCCGTGTAAGGGAGGTACTATTATGGTCCTCTATGGTTGAGAAAACTGAGGGAGATAGCCAGTAAGTGATTTGCCCACAGTCACACAGCTAACTAGAAAGCTGTTTGGGTTTTTTTGGTTGTTGTTTAGTTCTTTTTAGCCATGTCTGACTCTTTGTGACCCTATTTGAAGTTTTCAGGACAAAGCAACTGCCATTTCCTTTTCCAGCACATTTTATTAGTGAGGAAACTACAGCAAACAGATAAATTACTTGACTAGGTTCACATAGCTAGTTAGCATCTAAGGTCTAAAGATGAGTCTTCCTGACTTCAGGGCTAATGAATGTTCTATTCATTCCATCACCATGCTGCCTCTACCTGGACTGGTACTCAAAAGACAGATACAATGCAATAAATGTGTTATACTCAAAACCTTTCCAGTTTTGAACAAGAGAAAGGGACATTGGTAGTCATCTTTCTTAATATACATCTTTCATAACATCACATCTAGTCACTGGCAGAAGCAGTATTTGAAGTCAAGACATGTTACTCTATAACCAGTATCCTTTCCATTCCATGTCCTATCTCAATAATTTGTTCAGGCAAAATATTCTTGAAAATGTTTTAAACCTAAAGCTTCACAAGCTTTATATTACATTTAATTGTCCTACTTGTAGGTGAATCGTCAAATATCACTTCAAATACAATTCCCCAAGATTTTCAATATATTCTGGAGAAAAATTCTTTTCTTCCTTTTGCAGCAATGAGTGAGTCTTGTATTTTTGAAAAATTAAAGTCTATTTACATTTTCTTCTCATTCTGTGCATTAGGAGGTCAAACCCTACCCCCATGTCTGTCTACACGCACACAAGAGAACAGAAACAATTAAAGCATGAGAAAAATTAAGTCAAAGTTAGCAATTCAGCAACACTAGTTCTCTTATCATAGTAGCTATTAGGTTCTACTTTAGCGTGTTATTGCTGTAATTTATAATTGGAGCCAAGTCAGGCAAATAAGGGTTTCACACTTGGTGTGCATGCTACTCCAACATTTAACACTTAGAAAAACTAAAGAATATTAGTAATGAAGTGGCATCAGAAGGGGGATTTTGGGTTTTCTCAGAGTTTTTTGCAGATCCATGAATAATGGAATTATTAATAAATTCTAAAGGTTTTCTAAAATTCCAATATTATAATTGACATTAACTTCATCCATATTTCTAATATTCCTCCTATCCCCCGCTACCCATGGTCAGCACTTGCTGCTGCTCTCCAGGCCCCTGAACAACTGGAACAAACTATTTTTGCAAATGAACTCTACTTGGGCTTTGTCCCTTTGCAAGCTAAGAGGCAGAGTAGAACACTCAACTCCTAGTCACAAAGTATTTTCTCTCTTCAGGCTCATCAGTGTCTGTGGACCCAATTGATCTGTATGGTCACATGACATATCATGATGAACTAAGAAAACTGTTAATAGTATGATGTACTGACCAGTTCTCCCATTTTGCAGCCAGAAAGGACACAGGCTTCTAATTCCCCTACATTCACACATTCCTAGGGAAGGAATCATATGTAGAGATAAAAGGTCTCTTGGAGGCCATCTAAGGCTGGCCCCCAATTTTACAGGAAGATCGCAAAGAATAAAATTATAATAATAATAATAGATAGCTTTTGGGACTCATGCCCCAAATTTTTTTTAGGCACACCCTGATTTCTTCCAAGCCTTGAGCATAGGAGTGTGCTTATTTTCATGGCTGTTTATCAGTCAAACACTCCCAAAGAAAGACATGTTTTTTCACATTCTCTTGGGTTAGAGCCAAATAGTGGTATCATAAGATTCAAAATTATTTGGGCAGATTGTGATCTTGGTATTTTTTTATCTAAATAACAAGAATCAATTACTTACATGTGGTATTTTGTTGATTTTTAAAGTCTTTTAAAAATTATTCTTAATGAAACAAATTCACAAATGCCAAGAACTTCAACAAAATTAAAACTCAGTATCCTGGTAAACTTCTATGTTCTGTATAGATCATTCTACTTGTCACCCCATGCAAATTACAGTAATTGGATAGAAGGCCAGCTCTGAACCAAAACGGAGGAGTTTGGAGCCAGATTCTCCAGCCAGTGATTGCTGCTCAATAAAATCTCCATCAAACTCCAGCCTGGGTTGCCTGCAACAACACAGCTGCTTCACATTAGGAGGGAAGGGGAGGCATGACCCACTCCTTGCTCTCTGACTTCAGAGGCCATGGAGCGCTTAGGGGCAGAACAAAGCTAACATCTCCCTGTCTGTTTATGGTACAGATCCCCGCTTTGATCTCCTATCAGTTGTATCTTCCTGGTTTCTGCAACTTTCTGTTTCCAAACCAGACTATGTCTCTGTGGCAGCCCTGCATTGTCCATTACCCTGATTATGATCCCTGCTCAATATTATGGACAGGCCTCAACTTCACCTATTTCTGACACTGTTTACCCATTTTAACTTTGCATGTCGGACAGCACTAACTTTAGACCAGTAGAACACCTGGCTTCTCTGCATGGCCTCACTGGTATAGACGGCAGGACCCACAAACCTCCATCATTTTCCTACCCAGTGCTCTCTTCATTAAGGCTTACCCTCTGGCAGAATGATGGATTGTTGGTCATTACCATTTCTGAGAAGACATCCCAGGGATGTCACTGTGAAAGGACTTGAACCAGTGTTACCCACACCAGCTGGGTTGAACTTTTGGTAGCAGCGCTGGCAGCAGAGAAGATGTGGGTTTAGCTTTTGTGGGTCCTTCTCTCCCACTGACTGATGTTGACATTCTGGGCTAAAACACTTCTGTTTCTGAGTATATTCTTCTTTCTACTGTTATACATTGGTTGCATGACTATATTAGTGACCTCTAAACCTGCTTCATAAAGTTGCTCTAAAGATTTACAGGGTAATTCATGTAAAATCAACTTGAATGTGATTTACATGTGAATTGTAAGGTAGTAGAGTATAGTGGGTAGAAAACCAGTGAGGTCCTGTCTCTGAAACAAACTGGCATTATTACCTTAAATAGTGTAACTCTTCAGTGTTCTATCATAGGTCACTCTCTGAGATTTTAATATTATAGAAAAGGTCCTGATCTGCATTTCTACTCCACAGATTTACCTATACCAATGAAATCCCGGGTCTAGTCTTTATTACCATCTCTTATACACAAATAGAAAGCATTACTATTTATCAAGAATGACTTTTCACATTAGCCAGCAAAGGAATATTTATTACCTCACTTAACTTTTTATTCTTACACATTATCTCTTTGTGTGTGTGTGTGTGTGTGTGTGTGTTTTAAGTTTTTGCAAGGCAGTGGGGTTAAGTGCTTGCCCAAGGTCACACAGCTAGGTAATTATTAAGTGTCTGAGGCTGGAATCTGAACTCAGGTACTCTTGACTCCAGGGCCTGTGCTCTATCCACTTTGCCACCTAACTGCCCCCACATTATCTCTTACAAAAAGATTCAGATTTTTAGTATAAGGGATAACAAAAGATAGATTTCTCTAATATTGTATTGGAGGGCCTCAAAGAATGAGAGACCACTAGATATTACAGATATGGCCAAGAAGCTATAGAAGGAAGGGATATAGATGTACCACTGGAGAGAGGATTCATACCAATTTTTAATTTAAAGACTGTTTTGCTGTCTTCCAAATTTTATGTGCTTCCAATTTGAGACCTTTTTGAGTTAGCTAGGTGTCATCACATATAGATATCTAGACTTTGAGTCAGAAAGACTTTAGTTCAAATTTCACCTCAGACAGAAAATAGCTGTGTGATGTGGAACACAACTGGAAAATTACATAATTGTATCTACCAGGGTTGTCTGTGAGTATAAAATAAAATACTATTTGTAAAATACTTAATACCTTGCCCTGCCCAAAATAGAAACTATGTAAATGTAGGTTATCATTATTATTTTGGGGTTCACATGGAGTTTACAAATTCACATGTAACCTTCTTATATTAATTATACCTCTCCCCCAAAGTCCACACATTTCTCAGCAAATTACTACTACCCTGATAACCATTGTCTTATTTAAAACATTCTAAACTTTACCTCTCTCTGAATCTTTCAAGCAGAATGGGATGCATATCTGAGAATACTCTAGAGATATTGGGTTTTTGTCATCCTAAAGATTTTAATTTGCTCCCTAGGTCTTCCCTAGTAAACTTTCCAGGATCAGTGTTGTATAGTGGAGCAAACACTAGGTTGAGCCAGGGACATTGGCTCTACCTCTTGCTTTACCACTAACTAGCTGTATGATCATGGGGTAATTACTTAACCTCTCTGGGTATTATTTCCTCATCTGTAAATTATAGGAGCTGGACAAGATGACATTTATCTCTAACTAGCTAATTCTAAAATGACCCTTCTAAAGCTAAATCCTAGAGTTTGAATTAGGTGATCTCTCTGAACAGCTCTATCATTTAGTAATTCTGTGGTCCCTTTGTCTACTTAGCCTGAGGGTTGACTTGGAGTTAAAAGTCTTTACTCTCTTCTCAGCCAAGTCCACTTAATCACTCTTGTGGCTGCTTTTCTTCCCTCTGCCTCAACCTTCCAGGTTCTTTTCACTCTGCCTAGGCTGTTCAAAGGAAGGGAAATATATAGTTTGCCTTTTTGGAGTCCTTACACTTAGAGATTCTACTTTATTTTTTTTACATGTGGATATAAAAAAAAGGCAGAGCCTGAGACAGAGCCAGAGCCAGACAGATAGAAAGAGCTCAAAGGCTATTCAGAATGTTTCTATACTTGGGCATTTTGGAAATCCCCCCTCTAACCCCTAAGAACCCCTGAGATTAGGTTCTTTCCAAATAGAAAAATTTCCTCTTTATTCTCTTTAATTCTTCCCTTCTTATCTTTCAAGGTGGGAGTTTGTTTTCATATACTTTATATTCAATAATAAAGTTTCCCATAAAATTGGATAACTGATTCCCTTTAGCAACTCTATAGCATCAGTTTGAGACAGTGGCTTCAGTTGCAAATCGCCTCAGCTAAAGAGACCACAAAATAAAACATTAAATAAAATGTAAATAACATTTTAATTTATTTAAACTGGTCTAATTATTAGATATATACAAAAATGCATATGTACAAGGAAATACAAACACACACAATCAAGAAACAGCAGAGAGTTACATTAGCATTTTAAAATAGTATTAAGCATTAGAGTACAATGACAAAAAATAATACATGGTAAAAAATAACTGATTCCTCACACTTCCTTATCCCACAATGAGTTGCTAAATCTCACTGATTTTATTTCTTCAATATCTTTCACATTCACCAGCTTCTGTCTACTTAAACAACCACTACTCTAATTCAGATCCTCATCACTTCTCACCTGGACAACTGAAATGGAGTCCTCCTAATTGGTCTTTCAGACTCATCTTCCTTTTTAATCCATCATCCACACACCTGCTAAGGTGATTTTCCTAAAGCACACATCTGACCAAATCACTCCCTTGCTCAATAATGTAGTTCCATATTGTTTCTAGGATCAAATTCCAATTCCTGTATTTGACACCTCAAAATCTTCACTAGGGGGCAGTTAGGAAACACAGTGGACAGAGTACCGGTCCTGGAGTCAGGAGGACCTCAGTTCAAATACAGCCTCAGATACTAATAATAATTACTATCTGTGTGACCTTGGGCAAGTCACCCCACTGCCTTGCAAAAACAAATGAACAAACAAAAAAAGAACTTCACTGACTCCAGACTACATTTCCAGCCTAATTTAACATTACTTCCCTTCATATGCTTTGTAATCCAGTCAAATTGGTCTTCTTTCTCTTCCTCACCTTGATACACCATCCCTATTTCTGTGACTTTTCCAACAAAGTTTTTTTCTAATTCTCTTAGCCATTAATGTTGCCCCCCAAATTACCTTGTATTTATTTTGTAAACATTTTGAATATATTTACATGTGTATATTTATATGTGCATGCATGCTTATTCTATTTCCCTCAATAGTATATCACTTCCTCAAGGGACTGTTTTGTTTAATTTAATATATACTTAGAACCTAGAATAATACCTAGAACTGTATGGGTTTAACAAATACTTGTTAATGGATTAATTGGTAACACATGAAGTTGAGAAAAAAAAATTTTGAGAGGATAGATAAAATGAAGGTGTAGGAAAACTATTGATTATCTGTAATACTAAACACTTTGGAGGGAAGTGCCCAGGGGATTACCTAGTCTAATGTGTCTTCTTGATAGACAATGAAATTATAAGATGTAAGAAGCAGGTAACAGATACAATGAAGTGTTAAAGTCTAGTCCCTTTCAGACTCTGAGTGCTTGTAGTCACACCTTGTAAAGTCATGAAACTACAAGTGGCTCATATATTGAGTGAACTATTAATAAATTATATATGGTTCAAAACTTTGAATGGTCCATTTACACCTAGTAAAGAATTTACCTCTTTTAGCCACTTTAAATGAGGTGTAGAGATGTGTTTTTAGTTCTATATCTCCTCAATCAATTTGGAATTATAGGATTGTTCACCATTGGTTGGATGAAAAATCAACCACACCCTCGTTGACCTTAAAAAGCCAAGAGCAAGCTTTGAAGCCAGGGAGTTGTTACTGGCAATTCAGAAGAGAGTCATCTACGGGGGAAGAACCAACTCTTTCTTGATAAAGAATCACTTTTTTCTTTTTAATCTTACCCTTCTGATTTTTACAAAATGTAGGTGATTTCCCCCTCACAATTCCTCTTCCACATTATTGGTAAGGATCTTACCCAGAAGAAGACTCCTCACATAGCAAAGAACATGTTCAAAGAGCAGCTGTGGAAGATGAGTGGAGCACAACAGTTACTAGCCCAGATAGAGACCCACATTCACCAGAGAGTACAGCTGGGGTATGACCTGATCAGAAGATTTGCTAAGCCCAAGGGGAAACAACATGAGGACACCATGAAACAGAAAAGAAATTGGGAACCACAGTGCTAGAGATATGAGTTGCCTTCATCATGTGAGAACCTTACATTAGTGCCTCTCTTCTAGGGTATATTATACCCTATTATATATGCTTTTCCTAATTAAGTTATGTGTATTTGTGGAAGGTGTTACCAAACCCCCTCCCCCCCCCAGGTTTTTAGGAAGAATGTTTTATAATTATTGTTTATGTTATACTGTTTCAGTAAATGTCTTTCCTTTGAGCTGTATCCTCTGGATGATTACTGAAGGCGAAAGCACTGGTTGGGGCTCAAGAACTATAGTTTCAAGTATCTAGAACAGAGAATACCTTAAACCTGAGGTAGTCAAGTTCTTCTTCATAGTCACCTTAGCAAACCCCCTCACTTTTCAATTCAGGATAAGGTTCCAGGGTGGGTGAAGAAACTTAGTGTACTATCAGTAAATGGCAAACCTAGACAACTACCCATGGAATCTTGGAAAAGAGGCTTCACCTCTATGGCCACAAACAGTGAGAGTTTGCTGAGAAGTTATCAACGTGTAGCTTGAGTTGGGCAGCATGAGATATATCCCAAAAGAGACTTTCTGACTCAGTGCAGAATTTCTCATTGTAGAGATGCCTCTGTCTCTACAGACCACTATAGAAGGAGGTGCCTATGCTGTCAAGGCTCACCACTCTTTCTACCTTGTTGTTGCCTTCTTGCCCTTAGATACCTTCCTTTCCCAAGCCATCCCAACCTTCATTTTATGCTTTTTCTTTCCTGGAAAGAAAGTAAGGCCTTTGAAGGCAGGGACTTTTGGGGGAGTTCATATCTGTATTGCCAACAATTGGCATCGTGTCTGTTTGGCACATATTAAGGTACTTGTCTGTGTTTCTATCCACCTATCTATTTTGTTATTCCCTAGGGAATCAACCAGGAATGTAAGTCAGTAGAATAGCCTAGAAGCAGCACTATATCTTAGGTGCCTATTGTACCAATATTCTTTTTAAAGGGGAGGGAAAGATTTAGATCTTAGATTTTTTTCCCCTCAAATTCAAGATAGATTTCATTCATCCAAGAAGAATTGAAGTAAAATTCCCTCCATATAGATTTATAATTGGTTTACAATTTATAGTCTTGGAGATTCAGGATTTTAAGCAATCAAGCAAATACCCATGCTCACATACACACACACACACACACACACACCAAGCAAATACTCATGCTCACATACACACACACACACACACACACACACACACACACACACACACTCATGCCCATGACCTTGCCCAAGCTAGTATGTTATCACTGACAAGACTTCAACCAATGTCTTCCTGACTGTAATGAGGCCCACTATCTTCTAACCCCTGCTCCCTTTTATATTAACAATAGCTTATATGTTATTATGTGATGGCTAGTAAAGAGTAAAAACATCCAAATTTATAGATAATGTCATTGAGGTTCAAAGGAGTCCTGTGATTAGCCCAAAATCAATTCTTTCTTATCCCAAAGCTAATACCCAAATAGTACTTTCTGATTGAGTATATAGTGGTTTTCTCTCTACCTTATTGCCTAGGTGCTAAGGGAGTGGTGGGGAGAATATCAAGGAAGTAGCAACCTAAACAATATGACACCATGGGAAGAGAACTAGATTTGGAGTGAGACAACAGTGGGTTTTGATTAAGATCATGGATTTTTCAATGGAAGCAGGGGCTTTTAAAGTCATCATACTAAACAATCTCATTTTTCAATTTAAGATAAAGTTCCAAGAGAAGTGAAGAGACATTGTTCAAGGTTACACAAGTAATAAATGGAAAAACTAGAATGTCTCCTCTGGAATCCCAAGAAAAGTAGTTTCACCTCTCCGGTCATAAGCATAGTGGCATTTCACTGAGAAGATTTCAATATGCAACTTGATTTGAGTCATATGCCAAAAGAACCTTCCTGACTCACTGAATGACTGAGGAGAAACCTGAAGGTTTCAAATTAATTGTTGAATGATTCTTTTGTTTGTGTTTGATACTTTCAGAAATGAAGAATGTAAGAGATAAAATATGAAGTTTCCTCATTTCTTTTCACTGCACCCCCCCAAACCCAAGTTAAAATCCTACTTCTCTGTTCTTCACTGGGCATCTGTTAAATCCACTGGCATGTGAGAGGGAATTCTGAGGCCATAGGAAGGGAAATAAGAGCCACACCCCAAAATAATGTTGTTCTGCTGTGTAGTTTCTTGGCAGTTGCATTCTCTCCCAGGGCTACGTTCAATATTTCATTTTTTCCTTCGGTTTCAAATTTACTTTTTTTTTCTTTACAGCATTATCTAAATACTCTTGACCCTTGGATTCAAGTATTTCAGCCAGAACAGGCACTTATGGCTAGATGAGTTTATAGCTGAGGTGATGCAAACTAAAGGTCATTTCTTCTCTTACAAACCAAGAAAATGGGGGAAAAAAAGAGCAAAGACAAATGCAACAATTATCCTGCCATATTGGGAAGTTCAGTGGAATTGCACATTGGCATGGATATTTAGCTTGTTTATTTGTATTCTGGTTTTCTAAGATTGTGCCCATCACAACAGCCTCTGGGCATATGCATGAAGAAAAGGGAAAAAATCCAAAACAATAACAGTGGAAATCTATTAGATTTATAAAAATATGCTTACTGCATAGCCTATGGGCACGTGTACAAAATAAATACATAATCTTTCTCATGAGAAACCCAGTGTAAAGATTCTTGCTGTTCAGTGGAATTTTTCCAAACAAGCTAAATGGATATAGTCAACAGTGAAAGGTGAAAAAAACATTAAAGTCAGTAAACTTGGGTAAGATCTTTAGTCTGACAATAATAATAATTAATATTTAAATAACATTTAAGGCTTGAAAAGTGTTTTATTATATTATAACATTTTATTGTCACAACAACTCTGGGAGATAGGTACTATTATTATTTTACTGAGTCAGACAGAAATTGAATGGATTGCCCAGGGTCTCACTGCAAACAATTATCTGGGTATGGATTTGAACTTAGGTCTTCCCGACTCTAGGTCCAGCACTCTTATCATCTGAGCCTGTTCTCATCAGCCTGATATTTTCTTCCTATGTGACTGACCACAAGAAGGTCATTTTACTTTTTTAAGCTTTAGTTTTCTCTTCTGTAATATGTGGGAGTAGGAGAGAATAATGCTTATACTTTCTTTTTTTTTTTTTCAGTTGTTGTTTTTTTTGTTGTTTTTTTTTTTTTGCAAAGCAAGGGATTAAGTGACTTGCCCGAGGCCACACAGGTAATTATTAAGTGTCTGAGGTCAAATTTGAACTCAGGTACTCCTGACTCCAGGGCCAGTGCTCTATCCACTGTGCCACTTAGCTGCCCCCATGATTATACTTTCTATCTCACAAGGTTGTTGTGAAAAAAAAAGCTTAATATATGTAAAAATACTACAAAACAATATGTTGAAGCAATAATATCGGGAATGGATAATTACATTGTGCTTTCAAGTTTACTAAACATTTTGCCTAAACTATTTCATTTGAGTCATAATAACCACATGGTAAATACCATTGATATTCTCATCCCCATTTCACAGATGAGGAAACTGGAGGAACTTGTACATGTGCATATAGCTAGTAAGTGTCTGTCACAATATTTGAAGTCAAGTCTTGACTCCAAGTCCAGAATCCATTCTAATCTACCATGTAGTATGATTATCACACTGTGTTTTCTAGCATCTTTACTGGGCCAAGATAAGAAAGAGATTTTAAAATTTTGGGCACTCCATAGAAAATGGCTAAATTCTATTTTGAGGAGGGAAAGCCATTTTGAGAACTCAAGGAATGAATGTGTAAAAAAGAAAAGATATCAAACTGCTTATTATGTACACTATTTTAAGCTTTGGGAATATCAGTCCATAAAAATGAAACAATCTCTTCCTTCAGGGAGTTTACATTACATTAGAGAAAGACAATATCCATTAGGGAATGATGATCAGAAAAAAAGGAGTATCTGGAGAGTCAGGGTTGGTTCACTGAACCATAGGGAAATGAATTGACATATCTTTACAGAAGCAATGGTATAATTGAATTGAATACTGTGACTAGAGTAAATTGAAGAAAGGCAGAAAACTATAGCAGAGCTTCCTCGGCAACGTGGTCTGAGAATAAGGCTGGATGGGATATAAAGACAAATCATGGGCTGCTCTGGGGTCCTAGAGCACTTGGGTATAATGGGCTAGGTACAGCTGTACTGACTTTGTAGCCAGTCAAGAATGATAGCTTCAGGGAGGGTCTTCCAAAGATGAATGGATTGTTTTCCTGGCTGCATTGATTCTGGATGTTTCCAGTGAAGAAGATTATGACCCAAGTGGGGAAAAGAGTAGCAGTGTCAGATGGGTGGCACGATGGCAGTGGGTAAATAAGTAGGTAGGATGTGAAGGTGGAATAGGGTCTCAATATTACACCATCAGACCTGTATTTGGTGTCTAAATTTTGTTGAATTAATTTGTACAATGCAACTAAATATTCAACAAATTATATATATTAATTATAGTTTTATTATATGTTAGGAATTGTGATCCCTACACAAATATAAATGCCATAGTTACCAGATGCACATGTACTAAGGGAGAAAGCCAATCTATTAGATCAAATAATGTATGTATGTATATAAATGACTATAATATAACCAAGGGAGTATCAAACAAAGTGCTCTTAGGTCTCAGAAGAAGGTAAGATTCCATCTACTTTGAAGATAATAAAACCTGTATCTACCTCTCAAGGTAATTATGAGTAACAAATAAGATAATGTATATATAGTGCTTTGCAAACTTTAGATTGTCACATAAATGCCAATTGTCATTTTTATTAATTATTATTATTTTCATGAAGTAGATGGTAATTGAGCTATTCTAAAGGAATAGATGAAGGGGGAACAAGGTTAATAGAGCTCTGGATCTGGAATCTGGAAGACATAAGGTCAAAATAAGCCTCAGATTCTCACTAGCTGTATGTCCCTGGGAAAGTCATTTAATCTTGTTTGCCTTAGTTTTCTCATGTATAAAATACCATATTTCCTCCTGTATAAAACTCACATTAATTTGGGGGCCTGAAATTTGAAAAAAGGGGTATTACATGAAGTTATTGAACTCAAGGTTATTCTTCATAAAATTCATACAACTCCACATCACTGTCAAAACTCCTAGCCACTAGTTTGTCCTCATCTATGTTTGATGACAAATCACTGTCATCTGTGCACTGACTGTTCTCCTGCCTGGTCTTTGGTTGACCACGAGCACTACCTGAGTGAGTCTAGTGCATGGACACACACTTAGTCCATTCTGGTTCATGAACCTGAAGCACCCATTGTGTTCTCCTTTGAAATCAAGTCACTTCTTTTTCATCAGTAATTCTTCTTGCCTCCTGCCAAATCATCTTTGTGGACATAGGAATTCCACTTGTCCTTTGTTCTTCAGTCCATACTTTCAATTCCCTCTCTAAATCAGGCCATTAGGCTGCCTTGCCTCTCATGGTTTCTTCTTCCCCATAGCCAGTCTCGGATTGTTTTCTCAGTTGGGGGAAGACCAAACTGACATTCAGCATCACATTTTCCATTCACTTTTGCAAACTGGATCACTTTGAATTTGAATTCAGCACTGAACAAAAATTTTTTCTGAGTCATTTCTGGGTTACATTTCTGGCAAAATGTAACCAGTAACAAATTCAAAACAATGATCAGGAAAGACAACAAGGTGCAGGGCGGGGGGGTGGGGTGAGAAATGCAAGCAAAAAAAATCTATTAGTACAAAAACAAGGGCAAAAATGCAGGAAATCAGGTAAAAAAATGTACAACCACTGTATAAGACAGGCCTAGTTTTTAAACCCCCAAACTTTTTGAAAAAGGAAGCATTTTATACATGGGGGAAATAAGGCAAGCTGAAGAAGGAAATGGCAAACTGCTCCAATATTGTTGTGCCACAACATTCATTCATTTTATAAGCTTTTATTAAGCATTTTCCATAAACCAGAGAGATACAAAATCAAAAACAAAATAAACTCTGCCTTTTAGAACCTTACATCTCATTGGAGGAAGACAATATATACATAGATCAGTGAATACAAAATATATGTGAGAAAATTTGGCAAAGGAAGCCACAAGTACAGATTAGACTCAGCTGTCTGTTGGAGGCAACACTAGTTGATTCTCAAAAGAAATTGGCTTTCTAGAACTAAGGTAAGTGAAACGAAAGAGACAGATGCTATAAAATTGAAAGAGAAACTTGGCAACTGTTTATATATTTGGGGAAGAAGGAGGGAGAATGATGAGTAGGAAATGATTCTGAGTTCACATGATCTAGGGTGAATTTAAACAATAATGATGCCTTCAAGAGAAATACAGAAGATAGACAAAGGGGAAAGTTGTGTGGAAAAGATAAACTCTGCCCCTGAAATAAGGTTTAACCTTATTATTGACCCTGAAATGATTCTGCTCCCTAGGAATGGAAGATTTAAAAGACTACAGATTTATAGTTTAGACAAATGATCTTCAAATCAGTTTTGCTCCTGGTTTTGCTCTGACCTTATACCAGGTTCTAGTCAAGATTTACCTATTATGAGAAAGCCCTCCCTCCCAAATTATACCACAGTTCCTACTACTTGGTTACTATCAAGTAACACTGTTTCCAAATCTCTCCCCTGCTGAAAACTTGCACTATAATATAGTTTTTCAGGTATTTGGGCTATACTTTTTCTTGCTAAAACTTTCAGGAACTACATTCCTGACCTAGAGCAATAGCCACTGAAATTGGGTATTCTACTATTAGCTGTCAGATTTTATTGATATTCAATATCTTCTCAGACTTCTTACAGACCTCCGCTAGACTCTTCTTATATCATGTTCTACTTTTATTGCCTAATCTCTGATACTAGCCAGCAATTGGACAGACTGTTCCCAGTTGCCACTTGAAACTTGACCCATTTCTCCAAACTTTCGCCCCATTCCTGCTAACAAATGTCTACCAATAGAACTTTTCTGGATTGACTCACATCTTCCCTTCCCCTCCTAGTTGTAACTAGTCCAATTCATTCTGCTTCTCCTTGAGCCCATTAACTTTCAATACCTTATATTCCAAAACCTCTAGTATTATATATGTTGGTGAAACTGTCTGAGGTCCTGCTGTATATAACATAGGCAATCCCAATTAGTTGCACAACAGACCAGATGTGCCCTTAAACTACTGCCTCTAATGTAAGCACCAAAACCAACACATGACCAGATGGCCTGACTACAATCTGCAAGATGTATGTAAGTGTAAACCTCCTGGTTCTGTCAACGGATGCACCACCAAAGCAGTTGATTTCTACAACCTTATTTGCTTTCAGTATATAAAAATTAACCATTTTCCAAGGGACCCAAAACAACAGAAACTACAGATAATAGAAATTTCAGAGTTGAGTCCCAAGTCCATAATGTACAAAGCAAATGGAAATCTGGATTCTGTTTTGTTTTGTTTTGTTTTCCCAAGGTAAATTAAAGATAATTCATCCTCAGGAACTATTCTGCATCGAGGTCCCACAATTAGCACAGGTGTGGAGGATTGGTGGAAATGGGCCAGACATTTGGTCAAAATGTCCAACAGATATGAATAAAGAAAATAAGCCCCTGACTTGACTAGACTTGGGTCCTGAATTTAATCTGTGATCAGCTCTATCTTCTGGATTTCTTTATTCAGGTTTCCATTCCTACTTACTTTAAAAATACACTTTAGTTTTTACATCACCTACTTTTTTTTCCCCTGGCTCTCTTCCCCTACTTCCTTCCAAAGAGCTGTCCCTTATAATAAAGAATAGAAAAGTGGAAGACAAAATGAGTTCAGAAAAAAAATCCAATATATAAAGAGTCTACTATCACACACAGTGCTCCATATCCAGAAGCCCCAACCTTTACAAATAAGGGGAAGGGCTCATTAGCCACCTTGATCCCTTTATCAGATATCCTCACTACATGGCTCCTCCGTGTCTGAGTTTGTTAGTTCTGGTTTCTGTTTATGCTCCCTCGATCTCATTTATTGAATTCTAACCTGCCCCTTTCTGCCCTGACCTCCTCTCTGAACAGATTTCCATGTATGAAACAGTCCCGCCTTACCTCTCCCTCACCACCCCTCCCCGCTGCAAAGGACCCTATTTTCATATGATTGACTCAAAACTGAGCTGGAAACTCTTCCATTATGGAATGGTTGCAGCTTGATTCCTGCCATTCTGAAACATCTAGATTAGCCCTCTGCAGATAATTCCCTTTTTTTCTAAGCCCTTGTCTCTCACTCAAAGAAACTTCTTTTTTCTCATAATTAATCACTAGTCATTTCATGTATGCATATAGTATGTCTTTGTTGAATAGATCATTAGTCTCATGAGAACAGAGATTATATATTCTAATGATTCTGCATAGATGTGGCTTTAAAGTCTATATAGAAGCTTTTAATTATTTAATGTGAAGTACCTACTATGTTCAAAAATTGTAGACGTCACCGGGTATACAAAGATGAGAAATGATGGAGGCTATACCTTCAAGGACTTCACCTTCAATGATGGGGTGGAGGTAGGACAGCAAAATACATAAATAGATAAGCCAATTAATGTATTTTGAGGAAGAAAAGATCACTAACATCTGAGGGGATCAGGAAAGCCTTCATTTTTGAAGTGGTGCCATATGAATGTTAAGCAGTGGAGATATAAATAAGGAAAAGAAGCTAGTCTCTGTTTTCAAGTAGTTTACTGTCCAACACATAAAATAAACTGAAAAGGATTGGGGGAAGGGCACCAGAGGATACATGACCAGGGGTAGGATGTTTGTGGAGTCATCAAATTCAAATAGAGCAGCTGTTGCAAGTTAGCTGAAAAGCTCTGAATCCTCTAAAAAAAGGGAAGCTTTGAGGGGAGTTTACTGCTCTGCCCTCCAGCCCTCCAATCAGAGAGGAGAGACATCTGAGGGTGCTGGGGGTACATAGGATAGCAAAGCTGAGTCAATCTCCAGAATGATGAGATTTCAGGTGATGAATTTATACTGGGGAAGACATGATGTCAGTAGAATCAAAACCAGGCAGAGCAGATGATGAAAATAATGCTAATTGCAAAATTCTGAGTCTTCTATAAGAAAGTATGAAGTTTTGAGAAGAGAAAATGAGAATGAAGGCTTCTAAGTATAAGGGATAGTCTGTGCTAATGTAAGGAAATTAGAGCTTGAATATTGAGCTCATGAGAAAAACAAAAACAAAAATAATAACAAATCATTCAGTTTGGTCAGAATGTATAATGTATGATGGTTTAGTGATGTGAAATAAATTGGCAAAGGGAAATTGGAACCACATTGTGAATAATCTGAAATATCATACTGAGGAATTTGTATATTTTCTTACTTCTTTGCAACTCTATCTGTGGGATTACAGTTCTTCACTAATGGTATTTTTCTTCTGAGACTTTTAAAGTACTTTATTCTGCATCTCCATAATATACTTATAAGTATTACTTTGCTGACATTACCAATATCTGTGTTGATGTCCTATCCCCTCATTAAATTGTAAAACTCTATGAGAGGATGGGAACCAATTTTACGCAAACCTGACTATCTCTTGAAACCTAACTCAGTATTTAGCACAAACTAGGAACTGGAAAAGTGCTTGTTGATTTTTTGACTCAAACTTGATTTCTCCAAAACCCTCCATGGAAAACCAACCTCCATGGAACTATACATTAGCTAAGCCCTGATAGTTCTACCTTTACTGATGACTCCTTTATTCTTTCCCTTCTCTCAACTCATAAAGGAACCATTCCCGGAAAGAAACCTCCTTTTCTTTTCTATTCATGCAAATTCTTGGTACCATTTTTATGTCACTTATTTTAAATAAATAATTAATAGAATCATATAGTAGTTTACAGGTATCTATCATGAGTCTTTCTTTTCCCCTTATATTAATTGTGTTCTTGATTCTTCTAAAATCATCATGCTCTATAATTTATCCCATATTGTCTTACAGAGAGAATACCATTTTTGAGATATCATCTATAAAACAAGCCATATGGGTCCAGATGTGAATTTCCCTTAGTCACTGTTATAATTACTTGTTTATGACCTTCAATGTTGCCTTCAGATAAATTGTGCAGGCTTTGTTCTATACCCCTATAAATGCTTTACCCTATGGGCCTTTCGGATTAGCTGATTGACTTCTGAACTTGTTGATTGATGGGAGGGTAGATTTTGGTGTGGATTTGTGGTCAGTGTCCCTTATAGCTGTCGACTTGCCATAGCTACACCAATAAATGGCATGAATCCCTCCACCCTATACCACCTCCAAAGAAGAAACATGAGATTTCCCTACCCTATTCCTCTTCAGGAGTGACAGGTCCATGAGAGTAATGTGCAAAAACATTTTTAGACAATTTTGATATGTTAATCACTTAAGTTGATTTTTCTTTCTTGTTTTTTTGTCTTTAAAATGCTATTATATGGGATAGTTTTCTGAGAAGGGGAGGAAGAGAGATATTGAGGAAAATTTTACTGTTATAAAAACAAAAGATAACAATATTCACATACATTAAAACAAAGAAAAATCAACTTGGAAGCTGAGTGAAAGATTGACTGTTCTGTGGAGAGATTGAGGGAAGGATACTAGTA
Source organism: Macrotis lagotis (assembly GCF_037893015.1). NCBI lineage: Eukaryota > Metazoa > Chordata > Mammalia > Peramelemorphia > Peramelidae > Macrotis > Macrotis lagotis. The sequence goes on along the minus strand of NC_133663.1, from coordinate 127,182,828 downwards.
AGAATGTTACTTTAGTCTAGACAACTAACAACAGTAAGGAAATCATCACACTGAGACTCTAACCTTGTGTATAATGTGAAGAGATGATAATACTGCTGAGGAAGATGAGATGGGAGGACAACTGAATATGACCAACCCATATCTATCCTGAGTCTAGGCAATGTCTAGGCAATAAGTAATAAAGATCTAAACCAGGATGGGGGTCTATGTTGAGTTGAGAGAAAAGCAAGACTACAAGAGATTTTTTGAAAATAGGAATAAAGATGTAGCAGTAGTCTAGCCAAATAGAGTTAGTGAGAGTGAGGATTCAGGGATGACACTGAAATTGCGCCTGTATGACTGGCAAGATGGTAGTACCCTAGATACTACTAGGGAAATTGGTTAGAGTTTGGAAGTAAAAATCATGAGTTGTGGTATAGATATGATAATTCTGAGAAACCTATCAACCAAGCAATTGAAGATATCCAAAAGGCAATTAGTGATATAGGACAAGATCTTATAAGAGAGTCTAGGACTGTGACTTGATCCTTTTTTTTTCCAATTTGGATTTTATCTCATCTAGCTGCAGTTTTCCAAGATACATGGATTGGGAGACTAATTCAAAAAGATTCCTGTCTAGTTGCTTGTCCTAATTTTTACAAAAGAAGGAGTTCTTCATCAGTTTTTGATTCTATAATGTGAATGAATGGTTAGAACAAATTGCTTTTGCATTATTAGATGCTGAGGCAGCTTCAAATATTGAGATGTGGTGCAGTTTGTAGGGTGGTGAAAGCAAAGAAGAGCTTCGGGAGAATAGCATCAATAAGAAAGTTTATTTGAAGTTCACCCTCCATGTCACTGGCAAACACCATTGGCAAATACAGATTTCCCTTCTTCATACCTCATTTCATGTTAATACTTAAGTGGACCTTTAAAAAACTTAATGACTTATTTTACTGTTCCATTATAAATATTAACAGATGACCCTCACTCGGTAAGAGATCTCATTACAAAGTAAAAGAGTTAAGCAAAACCAATTACATGGTGAAAATACATGAACTATTTCATATTTCTAACATTCCCTTCACCTCTCTGTTTCTTAAATTGGATTTTTAAATGAACAAAAATCTTTTCTCTATTCATCCTCTCCCATTAGAAAAAAAAGAAAAATTCCATGTAACAAATATACACAGTGAAGTAAAACAAATTCCCTTATTGACTCCATGTGTGTGCCACACTCTAAATCCTAAATTTGTCACCTCTCTGGTAAGAGGTGAATAATCTGTTTAAGGTAATATGGGCCAGGAATTGTTTTCTTAATTGCTTTTTTTTCTGTGTCTTGGAGAGCAAAGGGGAGAGAAGAAAGGAGAAGAAATCTTTGCAGTGTTTTAATATTCTTCCAGGACAGTCTCCTCTTTAAGAGTTTGAACCCCCCCCAAAAAAAGATGTTTAAGAATTTGAACTTAGATGTTTTCAAAGTTATTTTACCTGCAGCCCAGATTTTTTAAGAATATGGATTGGTAATGTTTAGTGTCCTCCCATTTCATCTTCCTCAGCAGAATTATCATCTCTTCACATTATACACAAGGTTACAGTCTCAGTGTGATTTCCTTACTGTTGTTAGCTACAAGGTATCATTGTAAACACTGACAGATTTGTGCTATTTCCCATTTATTTCATCTCCTCCATTTTATTTCATCTTCAGATACTCTTGGGAAAAATATGAATTAGCTGGGTAGTATGCCAAGATCTCTTCAGACTTTTTTCTCTTCAACTGCTTTTCACTGTTTGATTTGATGCTGAAAGTAATCTTTGATTATCCTCCATAATATTTTGCAAATGAACTTGTACTCTAAACTGGTGCCACCTTTGATTACCATGTCTCTTCATTTAGTAAAGAGATTGAGTGTTTGCAGCCTAAGGCTGTTTCTGGACTTCTTTCAATATGGTGGTGGTGGAGATTATTTTTGTATCATTAACATTTCTCTAAGCAACAAATGGACAAATATTGCATGAAATTTTATTTGGATCCTTGATGAAACCAAATCTCCCATTTCATGTGTTTACTCATGTATTTACACATGTATTTACTTTCTGAGAAGAGCCTATGATTCATTCTTTCAATTAGCTTCATATTTATTTTTTATCATTTCATTTATCTTAAAAATATCAATAATGGAAACAACCTAGTCTTTCCAATAAGGTCTGTCAACTCTTTGGTCACTGGATGAAGATCATGCACCTAAAATACCAATACTTAAATTAATGGTAGTAGATAATCTAAAAAATTGTAGCCTTAACACTTCTTATCCTACTTTCATTACTACAGAAGTGAAAGGAAAATGGGCTATAAATAATGTCCATTTTTATATATTTCATGAGTTACCATGAACAAAATATTTAGTCACTTTATGGCCCTGATCATGAGTCTCACTGTCTCTGTATATAACTATAGTTTGATGAATTAATTCAACCAGTGTCTAAAAGATGCCCGGTATGTGCAAGTCCCCATGTTACCCACTGTGTTTATACTGATAATCAATCAATCAATAAATAAATATTTATTAAGCACCTACTCTCTGTGAAACACTGACTTCAAAAAACTTATCCTCTAGATAGATAAGTAAGAATTTAGGGAATCAAAGGACTATAGGAAAAGTTGAGGGAAGAAATTGCTGAAAACTAGGACCAGAAGGAAATGGGAAGGGAACATGAAAACCTGAGTTAAACATTGAAAGAAGATAAGCATCATGAAAGATATAAATTGAGTTAATTCCAGGCATGGATTGGATCAGGGAGTGAAATACATATATATATATATATATATATATATATATATATATATATATATATATATATATATATATATATATATATATATATATATGTTTAGGTTTTTGCAAGGCAAATGGGGTTAAGTGGCTTGCCCAAGGCCACACAGCTAGGTAATTATTAAGTGTCTGAGACCGGATTTGAACCCAGGTACTCCTGACTCCAAGGCCGATGCTTTATCCACTGTGCCACCTAGCCGCCCCAAGGGAGTGAAATATTAAGGTGAAGACTTTCCAGTTTTATAGGCCATCCTTGATCCAATGGCATGCACGATAACTTCCTTGACATGAAGAGATAATGGAGTAAGGCTTGGATCCACAAGCAAACAAAAAGCTATTGTTTTTTACCCAAAGTGTTATTACTCAAATTGAACATTGACCATATTTAGCCATATTTCCCTCCAAAATGTGATGACTTTTTCAAAAATTCAAATATACCTGAAAGACAAACAGAAACTGACCACTATTTTTTTAGAAAAATTTTATTTATTTTGAGTTTTACAATTTTTTCTCCATTCTTGCTTCTCCACCCACCCCTCCACAGAAGACATTCTGTTAGTCTTTACATTGCTTCTATGGTATACATTGATCTCAGTTGAACGTGATATGAGAGAAATCATAGCCTTGAGGAAGAAAAATAAAGTATAAGAGATAGCAAAATTACATAAGAAGATAATGTTTTTTTTCCCCTAAATTGAAGGTAAGAGTCTTTGGTCTTTGTTTAAACTCCACAATTCTTTCTCTGGATACAGATGGTATTCTCCATTGCAGACAGCCCCAAATTGTCCCTGGTTGTTGCACCGATGTAATGAGCAAGTCCATCAAAGTTGATCATCACCCCCCATGTTGCTAAAAACTGACCACTATTGTAGCTGTTTTTAAGAAGTTTCAGACTCTGAAAATTATATCCAAAATTGCTCAATGACAATTGCTTATCCAGTGAAATGAACTTTTAGATGCTGAAGGTGATTACTCTGAAGCATATAACATTAATTCAGAATTGTTCTTTCCAATATATTTTGAAAAATTTTGTGTTATATCTTTTATAGCTTAGAAAAATTGAGGTCATTTGTTGAAAATTGTCTTTTCTCTCTCCTCTTATCACTCAGATTTCTTTCCTGACTATCTCCTTTACTCCAGTCTCTGATGAAGAGATAGCCCTTCTTTACCTGAGGCAAAAATCTTCTACATAAACCCTTGATCCTATCTCCTTAAGGCTTCTTCAGCAGATTGCCTCCACCATCTTCAATGCTCTCTTAGCTTCAATTTCTGCCCATTTTCTATCTTCTTTCCTGATAAATACAAATATGCTCATCTCTCTGTACTAAAACAAAAAAGATTAAATCCTTCTATATCTCTTTTCCAACCTTAAATACCCCCAAAAGCTACTGATATTGGATGCCTGCTCTTCCTCTTTTCTCTCAAATGCTAGATCTAATGATTGCCTTTCAATTCTCCTACTTCTTGATCTCTCAGCATCATGGAACACTATGGATCACCTTCTTTCTATTGTCTCTTCCTTAGTTTTTTTGAGATACAGCTAAAAAAAACTGACTGCACTTTTTGATGGTTCTTCATCCATGACATTCTTCAATATCCATAGTGGGCCACAAGGCTTTATCCTGGGGATGATCTTCTCATTTATCTAAATACTGTCTCATTTAGTGATCTCTTTAGCTCTCAGAGGTTTGGGGTTTTTTTTTTAATATTTTTTGCAAGGCAATGGGGTTAAGTGGCTTGCCAGCAGCCACACAGCTAGGTAATTTTTCAATGTCTGAGGCCAGATTTGAACTCAGGTACTCCTGACTCCAGGGCCAGTACTCTGTCCACTGCACCACCTAGCTGTTCCAGCTCTCAGAGTTTTAAATATTATCTCTAATGTAAATGCTTCCAAGATTTATATATCCAACTATAGTTCTTCTCCCGAGCAACAATTTTTCATTGCCTTTTGAATTACTCAAATAGGATTCTTAATCATCTTAATCTCAATAGAAACAAAATAGAACACAACAGATATCTTTCTTCTCTCACCAGGAAGAAAAAAAAAAGCAAACCCTACCCTTTCTAACTATTACCAACATCCTCCCAGGGATGCAGGTTAATGATTATAATATTTCTCAGTTTCTCACTCACACTCACCCTGCATATATAATCTATTTCAAAATCTTATAGTTTCTACCTTCACAGAATCTCTAGTTTATACACTTTTTTCACCACTCATACCATGCTCATTTACATACCCACAAAGTAATTTTCCTAAAGTTAGATCTTACCAAAAGTTTTTCTCTTCCCCACTGACCATACTAAAACATATAAGAATTCATCTTCCTAGTTAAAACAATTCAGAGTTTTCTTATTATCTTAAGGATTAAATATGACAATCTCTGTTTGGAATTTAAACCTCTTCACTACCTGATCCTTTTCTACATTTCTAGTCTTCTTGTTGGTTCTCACCTTACAGGTGCCTTTTCATTGGTTGTCCATCCTTCCTGGACTGCTTTCCCTTTTCAACTTTGCCTCTTAGTTCCCCTAGCTCAAAGACTGTTCAAATTCCTTCTGCAAGAGGCCTTTCCTGGTATCTTTCCTTCCCCACCCCTTCTTTGATCCAGTTGTCTTTCCATTAGAGATTACTTTTCATCTACTCATCTTGTACATACCTTATTGCCAACTTATCATCTATGTCTTTATAATATGAGTTTCTTAAGGTCAGGGACTGGTTTTTATCTTTCTTCATATCCCCTAGGCCTAAGCACAATGCCTGTTCCACAGAAAGGGATTGATAAATGTCTCTTTTTAAACTGATTTACTTTTTTTAGTAAACTGTATTTTATTTTCCCCAATTACATCTAAAGATAATTTTCAATATTCATTTTTTATAATATTTTGAGTTCCAAATTTTTTCCCTCTTTTCCATTTCCCCTACCCAAGATGGCATATAATCTGGGATAAATCACATATTTGCAATCATGTTAAACATACTTCATATTAGTCATGTTGTGAAATGAGAAAAAAGCAAAAGGGAAAAGGCACTCACAAAAAACATGAAAAGATTATGCTTCAATGTCCATTCAAACTTCATAGTTCTTTCTGTAGATGAAGATATCACTTTCTGTCACAAGTCTTTTGGAATTTTCTTTGTTCCTTATGTTGCTAAGAAGTGATAATTCAAATAGAGTTGATCATTACACAATGTGCTCTTGGTTCTGCTCATTTCATTCAATATCAGTTCATGCAAGTCTTTGTAGATTTTTTCTGAAGTCCTCCTGATCATCAATTCTCATAGAAAACAGTATCCCATTACATTCATAGACCACAATTTGTTCAACCATTCCGCATATGATGGACATTCCCTCAATTTCTATATATAGGTTCTCTTCCCTTTTTTATGATCTCTTAATATGGTATTGCTGGATCAAATTGTATAGCTCATTGGGCATAGTTCCAAATTGATCTCCAGAATGGCTGAATCGGTTCACAACTCCACCAACATTTTCGCACATCTTCTCCAACATCTATCATTTTCTTTTCAGTCATATTACCTGATCTGATAGGTTAGAAGTGGTACCTCACAGTTGTTTCAATTTATATTTCTCTAATCAATAGTGATTTAGAGCATTTTTATATGATCTATGAGCATATTTATATAGATAGTTTTTATTTCTTATCTGAAAACTGTCTTTTTTGAATCCTTTGACATATAAAAATTAGGGAGTGGGTTGTATTCTTATGAATTTGATTCTGCTCTTTCTTTGAGAAATTTATTTGAAAAATTATCAGAGATACTTGTTGCAAAATTTTTCTCTAGTTTTCTTTTTTCCTTATATTTTTGGTTACATTGATTTGGTTTGTACAAAAATGGTTTAATTTTTATAATCAAAATAATCTATTTTTACATTTTATAATTCTTTCTATATCTTCTTTGGTCCTAAATTCTTCAGTTATTCATGGATCTGACAGATAAACTATTCTATTATCTCTTAATTTATCATATCACCTCCTATGTCTTAATCATGTACCCATTTTGACTTTATCTTAGTATATATTGTGAGATGTTGGTCTATACCTATTTTCTGCCATACTGTTTTCGAGTTTTCCCAACAGATTTTGTCAAATTGGGAGTTATTATCCCTAAAGCTGGAGTTGATTACTTCAGTCATTTACTACACTGTCTTATGTACGTAATCTACTTCACTGATAGTGATATTTCTTAGCCAGTACCAAAAAGTTTTTTAATTGATATTTTATTTTTCTAAATACATGTTATGAAAGGTTTTCATCAGTTATCTACATGTATTTGTATATTTTTAAGTTACATGATTTCCTTCCACCCTCATTTCCCACCCCCTTCCCCTTAGCAATGGTCAGGTGAATATTGTACATACACATTTGTGTTAGAAATGTTTACAGATTAGTCATTTTCATAATGAAGAATTAGGATAAAGGGAAAGAAATATATGAGAATTTTTTTAAAGTGAATGTAGCATTCATCAGATTCTGAAGTGTTTTTAGTTTAGTTTAGTTTTATTTTTTTCCCTCTGGATGGGGATAGCATTGTCTATAGCTAATCTAAGAGGGTTGTACAAATTCTCTGAACTGCTGAGAGGAAGCTGCTTCCATCAAGGTTGATCATCCCACAATGCTGTTGTTAATATGTACATTGTTCTCTTGGTTCTGCTCCCTCTGCTCAGCATCAGATCCTGTTAAGTCATTCCATGCTTCTCTAGAGTCTGATTATTTATGATTTCCTATAGAACAATAGTATTCCATAGTATTCATGTACCATAATTTGTTCAGCTATTCCACAATTGATGGACATCCCCTCAATTTCTAATTCTTTGCCACAACAAAAAGAGCAGCTATGAATGAATACTTTGTAATATGTAGGACTTTTTCCATTTTTTATAATTTATTCTGGATATAGACCTAGAATTGGAATTTCTACATCAAAGAGTATGAGCAGTTTTATTGCTCTTTGGTCATGGTTCCATATTGCTTTCCAGAAGGTTTAGATTAGTTCACAACTCCACCAGCTATGCATTAAAGTCCCAATTCTACCAAAACTTCTTCATCATTGATTATTTTCCGTTTTTGTCACATTAGCCAATCTGATACGTGTGAGGTGATACCTCATAGTTGTTTTAATTTTCATTTTCTATTTAATAATGATTTGAAGCATTTTTCATATGATATATATATTTTGAAGCATTTTTTCATATGATATATATATATATATATATATATATATATATTTAGCTTTAATTTCTTCATATGAAAACTGTCATTTATATCCTTTGACCATTTATCAATTGGGAAATAACTTGTAACCTTATAAATTTGATGCAATTCTCTATATATTTTAGAAATGAGACCTTAATCAGAACCTCTGCCTGTGAAGATTGTTTCCCAGCTTTCTGTTTTCCTTCTAAATTTGGCAGTATTGATTTTACCAGTGCAAAATGTTTTTAATTTAAGTAAAAAATCATTCTTTTTGCAATTTATAATGTACTCTCTTTCTTGGTCATAAATTTCTCCTCTTTCCATAGATTTGATAAATAGAGTATTTCTTGATCTTTTCATTTATCTATGCTGTTGCTCTTTATGTCCAAATCCTATACCCATTTTGACCTTATTTTGGTATAGGGTGTTAGATATGGGGTCTATGCCTAGTTTTTGCTATACTATTTTCCAATTTTCCCAACAATTTTTGTCAAATATTAATTTCTTATCCCAGAAGTTAATATCTTTGGGTTTGTCAAACAGTTGATTACTATAATTAACTACTCTTTTGAAACTACCCTAATACAGGGACCCATTATCCTATTTCTTAACCAGTAACAGGCATTTTTGATGATTATTGTTTTATATTATAGTTATAGATCTAGTAGAACTAGACTACCTTTTTTTACATTGTTTTCATCAGTTCCTTTTCTATTCTTGACCTTTTGTTGCTCCAGATAAATTGTGTTAATATTTTCTCTAGCTTGGTAAAATAACTATTTGGTAGTTTGATTGTTATGGCACTAAATAAGTAATTTAATTTGGGTAGAACTGTCAGTTTTATTATATTAGCTCAACCTAACCATGATTAATTGACATTTTTCCAATTAGATCTGACTTTATTTGGTAATTTGTAATTTGTGCTTTGTAATTGTGTCCATACAGTTTCTAGGTTTGCCTTGGGAGGTAGATTCCCAGGTGTTTAATATTGTCTATAGTTACTTTATTTTTTTAATGGGTTTTTTTTTAGGTTTTTGCAAGGCAAATGGGGTTAAGTGGCTTGCCCAAGGCCACACAGCTAGGTAATTATTATTGTGTCTGAGGCCAGATTTGAACCCAGGTACTCCTGATTCCAAGGCCAGTGCTCTATCCACTGTGCCACCTAGCTGCCCCCACACCACCTAGCTGCCCCTACAGTTACTTTAAATGAAATTTCTCTATCTCTTGCTCTTGAGCTTTGTTGTTCATATAGAGAAATGTTAATGATTTATGTCTTCATTTTATATCCTGCTACTTTGCTAATTGTTTCAAGGAGATTTTTAGGTGATTTTTCTCTGGTTCTCTAAGTATACCATCATATCATTTTCAAAGAGTGAATCAGCTTTGCTTCCTAATTGCCAACTCTGATTCCTTCCATTTCTTTTTCTTCTCTTATTGCTAAAGCTAACATTTCTAATGGTATATTGATAGTAATGGTGATAATGGGTATCCTTGTTTCACTCCTGAGCTTATTGGAAATGCTTCTAGTTTATCCCCATTACATATGATATTTGCTGATGGTTTTAGATAGATACAACTTATTATTTTAAGAAAAACTCAGTTTATTCCTTTACTTTCAAGTGTCTTTAATAGAATGGATGTATTTTATCAAAGGCTTTTTAAGCATCTATTTAGATAATCATATGATTTCTGTTGGTTTTTTAATTGATATGTTCAATTATATCAAGTGTTTTTCTACCTGGTATAACTTCTACCTGATCATGGTGTATTATCCTAGTAATAACTTGCTGTAATCACTTTGCTAAAATTTTATTTAAGATTTTTGCATCAATTCTCATTAGGGAAATTAGTCTATAATTTTCTTTGTCTGTTTTGATTCTTTCTGGTTGAGGTATCAGCACCATATTGGTGTCATAAAAGGAATTTGGCAGAACTCCTTCTGTTTTTTAAAAGAGTTTATATTGAATATGAATTTCCTTAACTGTTTGGTGCAATTCACTTGTAAATCCATTTGGACCTGGAGAATTTTTCTTTAGGGAGTTTATTGATGGTTTCTTCAGTTTCTTTTTCTGAAATGGGATTATTTAATTATTTTATTCCCTCCTGTTAATCTGGGCAATTTGTATTTTTGTAAATATTCATTCATTTCTCTGTTATGAAATTTATTGGCATACAGTTCAACAAAGTAGCTCTAAAATTATCTTTCTAATTTCCTCCTCTTGGTGGTTAGTTCACCCTTTTCATTTTTGATACATGTGATTTGGTTATTTCCTTCTTTTTTTAATTCAGATTAACCAAAGGTTTATCAATTTTAACAAACTGTTTTGATGATCATTGTTTTATAAGATAGCTTTAGATCTGATACAAGTAAGTAATCCATTTTTTCATTAATTATATTTATATTCTTGACATTTTGTTCTCCAGATGAATTTTATTATTTTTCCACTCTAAAATAATATTTGGTAGTTTGAGTGATATGGTACTGAATAAGTAAATTAATTTAGGTAGAATTATTATTTTTATTATATTAGCTCAGTCTTACTATGAGCAATTGATATTTTTTCTAATTGTTTAGATTTGATTTGCTTTGTGTGAACACTGTTTTGTAATTGTGTACATACAGTTCCTTGGCAAGTAGTGTCTCAAATATTTTATATTGTCTACAAGTTATTTTAAGTGGGCTTTTTCTTCCTATCTCTTGCTGCTGGGCTATATTAGCAAATTATAGAAATGCTAATGATTTATGTGATTTTATTTTATGTCCTGCAGTTTTTCTTAAGTTGTTGACTCTTTCAAGTTGTTTTATAGTGAATTCTCCATTAATTAATTGACTCTTATGTTCCCCAGAACAACAAGGATAGCCCCATAGATAGTTGGAGCCCAATTCATTTGTATTAACCAATAAATTAGCAGATAGTGGGAAGGACAGTATGTGTTTTCTTCATGCTCTTGAATTTTTTGACACCAAATTTAAAATACTTTTTTTAAAAAACACTTTTAAATTTTGTTCCTTTTGTTAATTTGATTAATCTGTTAGACTTGTCCCTGCATGTTCTCTAGTTTCCTATAATGTTAATAGCTAGCTAAGAACTTTTTGCTCCATATCATTTCATTCAGAGTTTCAAACCTGAACTCCTTTCAAGCTTCTTGTGGGATTTAAAAGACAAAGAAAAACAGATGAAGAAAAAGTAAGAAGAATTCAACGAAGGTTTTTGATTCTGAAAAGTGTCAAGAGACACTTTTCTATGTGTCTATGAGACCAAGAGACAGAAAAGTACTGGAATTAAATGAATGTCAAATGAATATGAGTACTTATACTCATTCCAAACTAAACATGCCCTCTAAGTGTCAATTGGTCTTCAGGCTTAGTGATAAGTGGGTTCTTATCTAAAATCCTTTCTTATTTAAGTATCATGGCAATTATATGATAGTTATGGTTGAATGAGCCACTCTATTTTCCTGTAATGTAGATATCCATGTTTGGATGAACTTCTCTCCTAGATGTTAGCTTGAAGGTGAAATCAGTCTTGCCCTATTTTTCAAGATTAAACAGATGTGGTTTTTTTCCTGTTAAATATTTACTGCCATATATATCTTATACCTTGAATAAAACAAAACCCTTTAAAAACAAGCTTCAGACTTGATATGGATTTTGATCTCCTATTTAAGAAAGTATCCTTTGGACTAATTTACCTGTCAGATCTATGGAAAGGGGAGTCAGTTTATGACTGAGGAATAGATGGAGAACATCACTAAAAAATAAACTAGATGATTTCGATTACATTAAATTAAAAAGCTTTTGCACAGATAAAACTACAGTAACCAATATCAAAAGAAATGTAAACTGGGAAAATTTATTTACAACTAATGTTTCTGACAGAGGACTCATTTCTAAAATATACAGAGAACTGAGTCATAATTTAAAAAAATAGCCAATCTCCAATTGAAAAATGGTCAAAGGATATGCAAAAGCAATTTATAGATGAGGAGATTAAAGCAATCCATAGTCATATGAAAAATTGCTCTAAATCATTACTTATTAGAGAAATGCAAATTAAAGCTTCTCTGAGGTACCACCTCACACCTCTCAGACTGGCCAATATGATCAGAAAGGATAATGGTCATTGTTGGAAGGGTTGTGGGAAATCTGGGACGCTATTACACTGTTGGTGGAGCTGCGAACTCATCCAACCCTTCTGAAGAGAAATTTGGAGCTACGCCCAAAGAGCAACAAAAATGTGCATACCCTTTGACCCAGCAATACCACTACTGGGTCTATACCCTGAAGAGATGATGAAAAAGGGTAAAAACATCACTTGTACAAAAATATTCATAGCAGCCCTGTTTGTGGTGGCAAAGAATTAGAAATCAAGTAAATGTCCTTTAGTTGGGGAATGACTTAGCAAACTGTGGTATATGTATGTCATGGAAAACTATTGTTCTATTAGAAACCAGGAGGGATGGGAATTCAGGGAAGCCTGGAGGGATTTGCATGAACTGATGCTGAGCAAGATGAGTAGAACCAGAAAAACACTGTATACCCTAACAGCAACATGGGGGTGATGTTCAAGCTTGATGGACTTGCTCATTCCATCAGTGCAACAATCAAGGAAAATTTGGGGCTGTCTGCAATTAAGAATACCATCCATATCCAGAGAAAGAAGTGTGGAGTTTGAACAAAGACCAAGGACTATTACCTTTAAATTAGGGAAAAAAACTGATATCTTATTGTCTGATCTTGTTATCTCTTATACTTTATGTTTCTTCCTGAAGGATATGATTTCTTTCTCATCACACTCAATTTGGATCAATGTACAACATGGAAACAACGTAAAGACTGACAAATTGCTTTCTGTGGGGTGTGGTAGGAGCGAAGTAAGATTAGAGGAAACATTGTAAAACTCAAAATAAACAAAATCTTTATTAAAAAAATGAAAGTATCCTTTGCCTTACTTGGGGAAATAAAATAACAAAGTTTGTCAACTAAAGAGCAGATGGCCTAAAAAAATAACAATATGACATATTTAGAAAATGTGGAAAGAGTTGGATGAACTGATGAAAAGTGAAATGAGCAGAACTATGGAATAAGTTCTAGAGTTATCACGTAATGAAAAAATATTTGAAAGACTTCAGAACATTTAGCAGAGAAGTGAGAAATTGTAACACAAGACTAAAGTTGCTCTTAGACTAGAAATGTAGATTGAAATGAGCAGTTTCAGTCATACTAATGTATTGATTTGATTCACTTGGTTATCCTTATTTATTATAAGGGAGGGCTTCTATTGGAAGGTAGTGTGAATTAGTGAGCAGAGATTGAAAATGCAAAAAAAAAAGAGCATCAATAAAAAAATTAAAAATACATAAGAGAAAGCAAAAAGAAGTACAGAGGGGAACCCAAACTAATAAAGCAAATTTTCTTAGTGTCTTGGTAAATTTAATACAGACTTTTAAAATCATGGATCATAGTTCATAGTGTCTCATTTAAAGCTAGCTCTTGTTATTCATTGATTATTCAAATATCTGCATTTGTTGATGATTGATTTCAAATTTAGGAAGAAAAATTTGAAAAGTAATTGAGTTCTAAAATAGAAAAGTGAGTGGTAATAAGATATTTCATAAGATATGACTGAAATTCCTGGATTATGAATTTTCAGCTGTACTGTCTCGAATTGCTAGAGGTTGATTATAAAATGATATCAGCAAAAATGATTTTGATCAGTGAAAACAAAATGTTCTATGCTTTTCCATTTGTATAAAAGCTAGAAGACTAATGTCCTGTTTCCAGGCTGATCTATATCTTGTCATAAATGTTCAGACAGCCTCTCTTGGTTTAAGAATATGGATGAGGCAATGGGTTGAGGCAAGCTTTAAATGACCAAATCAAATTAAGAATTAAACAGTTGAAGGTCTGAAGGTAATAAGCACCCACAATATATTTGAAACAATTCCAAGGAGAGTGAACAAGACCCTACTTTCTTCCAAATGAAATACAATCTGGAGAAGGCAGTAGACAGTCCAGAATCTAACCATGTGGACTAAATGACCATTATTCGTAAGTCACTTAATCTCTCAATTGTACCCAATACAATATTTTCTTTATAAGTTCTCCGTTGTTGTTGTGTCATTTCTGTTGTGTCTGATTTCATGACCAGTGGGCTTTTCTTGGCAATACCACTGGAGTGGTTTGCCATTTACTTCTCCAGCTCATTTTTTTTTTTAGCAGTTGAAGGAACTTAGATAGATAGGGATAAGTGACTTGCCTGAGATCACACAGCTAGTAATTATCTGAGGTCAAATTTGAACTCAGGATGAGTACTGATTCCTGTCCAAGAGTTCTTATTCACTTCCCCACCAAGTTATTCTGTTATCTCTTCTACATATGTTAGAAATGTAAAAGAGTTTTTGAAAGCAGGCCATTCCTAAGCAGTTTTCTATTTAAAGGGGAAAAAAAATAGAATATAATCAACTTCTAAGAAGCTGTTCTTAGTTCCCAAGTTTTAAGTATTACTTGTTGCCATAAAGTCATTTGACTCCTAGGCAAGAAAGAGGGCAATGGCTAGTCCTTGGAGTAGGACAATGAGCACTTTAGCAAGAATCGAGACTATCACATAGTGATAGCAGATCAAACAAGAAACCAGTTTCCCTCTGAGATGAAAATGAAAACTGAAATTTCTCCATCGATGACCAAATTTTAGATTTGTGCATGCCATTTAACTGACATGACTCCTGGTGAATGTGACATGTATTGCCATTTTGAAAACTGCTCTGAGAAAATATATAATATAATTAAGTAGTTGCAATGTTGATGGGACAGACATACTTTGAATTAAAGTGATTTAGATGGAGAAATTGTCATGTTTTGTCACAGTTAAGTGCTCAAGAAATATTTATTGAATGAATGAATGAAAATTTTAATTGGTGAGATTTCCTCCCCCCTTTGTTATGACATTTTTGGCCACCTGATGAATTTTGAACTGGTTTGGGTAACTTAATACTATTCTTTGTACTGATATTTGTTGATGTTTACATAAAAACAAATTTTCTGTGACAATACTAATTTTTAAAGTCATCAAGATATTGGACTTCTTTGTGTGCCCTTCCTTTGACTTAGTCTTGTCCTGAAGATAAGAAAGGACTGCTATGGCAAACATCCTTCTGCTAAGGATTCAAATGCTTTGGTACCACCAGTACCAGCAACATCACCACCAACACCACCACCACCATCATTCATACAGAGAGAAGGAAGTATAAAAACACACCACATTTGTAGAATTAATGAGTGAAGCAAGTTGAAAAAATTCATTAAGCTTGATACTTCTTTGTTTGCATCAGAATGTCTCCTTCTAACTCAAACCTCAATATGTTGCCTCTTCCTAATATAAATTGATCTTAGCTAGACTCATTGGATGAGTCAGAAACTTCCTGAATTCCCATTGTGCCCTTCCAAAATCAATACCAATCTCCCACTCCTCAAATCTGGAAAGGGAAGAAGGGAAAAGAATTTATATAGTGCCTGCCATATGCTAAACACTTAAAAATATTATTTCATTTGATCCTTGCAACAACCTTGCAAGGTAGGTGCTTTTATAGTTGAGGAAAGTGAGGGAAATAGAGGTCAAATGACTTAGCCACAACTAGTAAGGTCAATTTTGAACTCAAGTCCTGATTCCTGACCCAACTCTCTATTTAAAGCAAAATCTAGTTGCCTAAGAAGACATTAATTGGAGAAAAGAATCCCTTGGCTAAAACCTAATCCAAATCCTTGTAGAGATAGGATCAAGGAGGACAAAACAGTCTTGCTACATTCCAGGCAAACTGCCCACTCAGATTCTTGGGGGACCAACCAGTGATCACAGTGGATGACCTCCAACAGAAGCTGTCAGCACACAGTCCCATAAAGCCACATTGCAACAAGAACCAAGGGGTGGGGTGCTTCCCTCTCTGAAGTGAATGCCATTCATTGAGCCTAATCAGACACATATTTGGGATTATTTAGGACCTCAGATAGTCCTTTCAAGATTTTTTTTTGATTCACACAAAAATCTTTCTGATTTCTTTGGCTAAATATAATTAGTTTTTGGACTATCATTCTACCATGCTCAACAGATTGATGTCAAAATGACTTTCTCATCTCCCAAGTAACAGGTCTATGGGCTACCTTAATGGTCAATATCCACAATAGGCTCTGAAAATTTCCTTAAAAAAATAAAAATTAAAAAAATAAACTCTATGAGATATTTGATTACCTTCTTTGCTCCAAATCTGCCAATCAATGACCTTTCCAGCTTCTTTGAGGACAAACTTAATTGTAGAATAATCTTCCACTTTCCACATGTTAATCTAGGAGCTTCCATGGAGCCAGGTGGACATATAGAGAGATTATCAGACTGGATCCATGATAAACAAGTAAGAGTGGGACAGAAGATTCTGCTATATCCTATCAAACATGAGTATAAACAGATTCACATTTCAATGCAAAACTGAGTCATCAGAATCATAACTAGAGCTAAAATGGACCATGGAAGTTACCTGATCTATCTTTCAATCTTGCAAATAAAAAAAAATGACAACTGAAAACTGATTTGCTCAAGGTAAAATAAGTAGTAAAGGTCAGATCTAGGATTTATGCCCAGGTCTTTTGGTTTCTTAAAGACTGATTATTCATGACTACCATCCAAGTGTCCCTACAGACCTTTTCACATTATAACTTTATTTAGAAATTCCATAACACTCATAGGAACCTGTTCTCAAATTGGAAATTGCAGGAATGTCAGTCAACTGGGGAATGCCTGAACAAGTTGTGTTATATGATTGTGATGGACTGCAACTTTGCTATAGGAAATGATGATCTTGATGATTTTAGAAAAACGTGGTTAGAATTGACCAAAATAATAAAGAGAATGTTGTATACAGTAGCAGCAATATTGTTTTAAGAGTAACTTTGAGTGACTAAGAAACTCAAATGACTTTGATTGTTATAAGTATCCAAATTAATTACAAAGGATATATGAAGGAAGATACAATTTGCATCCAGAAAAGAACTGATAAATAGAAGTATGTAAAGAATAGTTTTCATATATGTATATATTTGTCACTACAGGCCATCATCTCTAGGGTGAGGGAGGGTTTGAGAGGGAAGAAAAAAGGGAAGAAAAGAAAGTTTTATTATATATTTAAAAGGAATAGAAAGTTGTACATAATATATGTGCAGTTTCATGTACAATCTATTCTACTATCATGGAAATGCTTGCTTTATTAAATTGAAAATAAATCTTAAAAAATTTTAAATTGGGGAGCTGAGATCACAAGGATATTAAGTCTATAGACCAATTAAATCTACTGTTTCTATTTGCCCTTGGAAGTGAGTGACCAATTTGACCACAAAAAAGGAGACTTATTTGGATGAAGGGATGATTTTTTTCCCTATTCTGCTTATGACCAATGGAATGTCAACTGGTTGCCTCTAAGCATATCTCATTACCACTTCAGTACCTGCAATTCTAGAATATCACAGCTTCCGCCAAGGTATGGAAGCATTATTTAGGGACTGGATGAAAAAATTCACCATTCAGACCCTTTGGATGTGATTTCTTACAAAGACAAATACCTTTGATTTGGCATTGAGGTATATTCCATCCTAAGCCAGTTCCATCCTGGTCTCTGTAACCACCCTTCTTCCAGTCACTTTGACTTTGTTCATTTTTTTCACTAAAAGTAGAATCCCCCCCCCCAAAAAAAATTATACATCTGGGGGAAAGAGCTACTAACAGTTAAAGTACCATGTGAAACTTGGCATCATCACTCGGAGAAGGCTCAGTACCCCTTTTTCATCCAGTTAGACCACAGTGGTCTGGAGTATTTCCAGCCCTCTAAAAAATTAAACTAGCAACAGATAAGATGGACACTTTCCACCTTGTCCCTCATTCCCCATTTTATTCAACTATTCCATTGTGTATGTTCCAAACGGCCCAGAGTCAAGAAATAGTAGTCTTTTTTTTTTGGAACTGGAGCACACCCTACCCTCTCTTCCCATTTGTGGAAGCATGGGGGAAGAATTTCACAGCCACTTAACCCTTTCTCCATTATAATTAGTTTTCCTAACAACAGGCAAAAGAGTCATATACCCATACTCAATTCACTATTTTCTAAACAGGAGGAGGAATAGTGTCAGATGAACTTCTCCATCTCTTACTAATGGTATACATTTACAAACCCTATCAGCAGAGAAAACTGATGGAAAGTTTAATTTTTCCCAGCTGGAAAAAAGGAACTATAGGAATGTGGGATACAGGAGCTTTGCAGAGTTGGGGGAAGTCTGGGAACTTTAGATCCCAGTAGAGAGGCAAGAATCCCTGGGGTGAACATTGGCCAGCAGAAAGTTGATTGTAAGTGAGGCTACTCTGGATTGAATATAATCATGACCAGTTGGAGTTTCATCTGGCTCACAGATCCTCTGACAGTTATCTGTCTGGGGAAAACATGATGTTGGCCAGACAGTGGTTGCTGCATTATGCTGGGGAACTTAATAAGTGTATCCACTCTGCTTTACCTACTTCTCCACCTCATCGGTGCTGAGTGAAATACTATCAGTCATCTATTAGTTATCCATTTTTTTCAAAATCTCTTGAAATTTCAAAATTTTTTCCCCTATCTGATGACTTGAGCTATATCTAGGCTGCTACCCTGCCTATCACTACAATGAATAGTTTGCCTTTCCATGCTCATGAAAATTCTCATATGTTTTACCTCTACCTTGAACACGATGGTTCTTACCACCACCCCCATTTTCTTGCACCTAATTGCTCTATCACCATAACATCAGCAGATTACTACCAGAGGGAGATGGAGTTGTTACAAAGCAATCCTGATAAAACATTGAAAACTTTAGCACAAGCATATGGGAGCAAAAGCAGCCTTGACAACAGGTCAACTAGATAACTAGTAATTGCATTGCCAGAAATTGAAGTGACATGATGTAGCTGGACTATATAAAGAGGAAGACTATTGGCCACAATTCCACTGCCTTTGAGTAGATAGGGTTAATTGTAGAGGAAAGATCAAATTTTTGGTCTGAAACCTCAGTATTCAGAAAAAAATATAGCTGCATTGTCATTCACCTAAAGAGTTCCCCTTGTAAGAACATTTCTCCTGTGACTGGATCAGCAGGAAGATAGATGGTGGAGGGCAAATATAGAGAGTACATTTTATTTTCATTATTCTTTACCAATTATCTGTGGTTATGTCTGGCACCTTCCCCACTGGTAGGGAGGGGAATGTGGATGGGTTGGGAATGATAGTCAATTTTGCTAGTGTATATATACATATATATGTATATATATATATATATATATATATATATATATGTAATGATAAAAATAAATCAGATTCTATCTAATTAGCTGCAATTCTGATATAGTAGCTATTCTAAAATTCCACCCCATCACCTTAGAACACCTTGAAGAAAGTCAATATAAAAATTAGTAATCATAAAGGTCTATGAAAGGCAAGTGTTTGGTAACTATAGCAACACAGGAAAATCTTTACATGTAAGGGACTATGTTTGGTTACTTGGAATCTCAAAGAAGACAGTACCCTCAAAGAAAGCAGTAGCACTTTTCCCATTACCCTGATAGTTCTATGACTTATCAATTATAACTGTCCACTTTAAAGCTTGTCCACTCTTATTTCACTAGTGTGCATTTTTCTACACACAAACAAACATTTACAGATGCACATATACACATATAGATCTATACTTTCCAGACACATTCACTCTGTCAGAGTTGATAGAAAGGCAAGAAGAATCCTTTGGAAGGAAATTCTTGATTCCCAGAAACATGGGGCTGACTTCAATAATTTGTGGAAAGACAGCTTACTGCCTAAGAGAAAGGACCTAGCAGCCAGGTCATTACCTTCATGCTGAATGCTGTCAACCAACCATACAATACCAAACCCATTCCCTGGGGCCAAAGAAGCAAGCTAGGGAGAAGAATGATTACAAATACTGCTTACATTCCATCATTGCTTTGGAGGCCAATCTGGGATGTCTTGAAAGAACTCTGGCTGAAATAGATTCAGAGAGAGCCGGAGGGCAGAGTTGACTGTTCGCACTCAGTTATACAAATATATCATGTCCCTCAGAACAACCCAGTGCAGCAAAGTGAGATAATCCTTTGTCAAGTTCAATACCTAAAATTGAAGTGATCTAAGGTGGCCCTGCTCTGAGAACTGGTCTCATGCTCTCCCTTTCAGGCATAATATCGATCCCACTTTTTTTTATTCCTAATTCTATGTCAGGCAGCACTTTACCAAATCTGCTCCTTCGATTCCATGATGCATTTGACAAAACAAGGACAGGAACTGGTTTTTCTTCCCAAATGCTGAGTACAGTGTCTATCTGACATGTGGGAATTTAGAAGATAGTTTCCCCATGTGCCATATTGGAAAGCTCTTAATAAACGCTTGTTGATGTGACTTGACCCACATTCCTGATGATTGACCTTTGGCTTGATTTACAGGCTAATTCTGCTCCCTCCTAGTGCAGGAACTCCCAATTTCATCTTCTTCCACTTCCCCCAACCAATTCTCCAATGGAGAGAAATCAACCAATTTATTCAATCACATCCTGTAATGTATCCCAGAGGCAAGACCAAGAGGGAACAGTACAGGAGTGAGTGAAAGAAGGAGATGGCAAAACCATTGAGGAGAGGAAGTAATATTTAGCTGGAACCCAAGGGATATTTCCTCAAGCACAGATCTGATTATGATATTCCTCTATTCAGCATATAGTAGATTCATATTCTCCCTAGAAAAAGAAAAAAATTAAACTCTTCTGTTTAGCTTTTAAAGCTCTGTACAACCCAACCCCAACTTATCACTTGTATAAGATGTGCCATGTATAAGATGCACCTTAATTTTGGGACCCCAAATTTGAATAAAATGTATTACATAAAGTTATTGAGCTCAAGTTTTATTAATCATGAAATTCAAAGACCTTCTGCTCATAACTTTCAGGCATCTTTTAAGCAAGTCTGGTACATGCACAAACTCTTCCATTTCATGAAGCTGAAGCACCCATTGTGTCCTCCTTTGAAATGTTACTTCTTTTTCATCAGCAATTCTTCTGACCTCCTGCTGAACCATTTTTGTGGACACAGGGTCCTTTTCCCTTCAATCCATCTCTTCAATTCCCTCTCTAGATCCAGCCATTTGGCTGACTTGCTTCTCATGACCTTCCTCTGCCATGCATTTTCATTGGCTTTTCTTCTTCCCATAGTCAGTCTAGAATTGTTTTCTCAGTTGGAGGAGGACTAAACTTATGTTCAGCAGCACAATTTCAATTCACTGCAGACTGGATCACTTTGAACTTGAATTCAGCACTGTATGAAAATCTTTTCCAGCCATTTCTGGGCAGAATGTGGCAAAATTTCACCTAATGTACCATTAACAAATGCAAAACTATAAGCGCAAAGACAACAAACATGGAAAAGGCAGGAAATGCATGTAAAAAACTACAACCACTATAGAAGACACTCCCTGTTTTTAGATCCTAAATTTTTTGAAAAAAGGGGTATATCTTATAAATGTGGAAATATAGTATCTTTCCAACATCATTATACATTGTTCCCCCCAATGTATTTTTGATTCAGCCAAACTGGCCTTTTCTCATTCCTCACAAAAGCCATTTGCTTCTATTTCAGGATCTTCCCTGTGATTGTCTCCCTTGCCTGGACTATGTATCTGTTTCACTTCTGCCTCTTTGAAAGACTCTCTCCCTTCAAAGCACAGATCAGGCTCACCCTTTTATCATGAAATTTCCTGATTCTCATGTTAGTACCTTTCCTCTATACTACCTTGAATTTATTTGTATATAGAATTCTGAATAAACTTACATATGTTGTTTTCTTATTCAATCATTTATTCTTGTCCAGTTCTTCATGAGGTTTTCTTGACAAAAATACTGGAATGGTTTGCCATTTCCGTTTCCTTTTTTAAAACTTTTTTGGGGGGTAAGGCAGTGGGGTTAAGTGACTTGCCCAAGGTCACACAGCTAAGTAATTATTATGTGTCTGAGACTGGATTTGAACTCAGGACATCCTGACTCCAAGGTCAGTGCTCTATTCATTGTACCACCCATTTCATTTTGTTAGGGCAAGTGGAACTTGAGTGATTTGCCCAGGGTCATGCAGCAAATAAGTATCTGATGCTAAATTTGAACTCAAGTCTTCTTGACTCCTAGGTCCAGAATTCTATGCATTGTGCCACCTACCTGCCAGCCTTATATAGGTGTCCCAAAAATCTCAGTGCAGTTTTTACTAAAGTTTAAAACTACAATAAGACCGGAGAACCTTGTATATGATACTTATACATATATTTGTTGTTTCCCCATTAGAATGTAATTTTCTTGTGAGTAGAGACAATCATTCTTTCTATTTCAATTCCCAGAACCTAAAGCAATTCTTGGCACATATCTAATGTTTAGTAAATGCTGGTTAATTAATTGATTTGACACCAGACTCACTGGAGCATTGGCTTCTTGTCTTGCTCTTGACCCACCTCATTTATGATGGTCGTGGGATCATTCAGGTGTTGAAGGTGCTGGGAGTAGCTACTGATTTGGTTTCCCCAACCAAGAGTGAGTCCACTTTGACTAGGTAGCCAGAATATTTAGCACCCACTTGAGCCACATATGATTTCTTGGAAGTTATTGGAAAGCCTAGATAAGGAATAAATAAAAGCTTCCTTGTGAGAGTAGAAAATGTCTATGTCACAGAAGAGAGAGAGAAATATGGCAATCCTCTTCATATTTGGGTCATATTTAATTTGAAATACAGGTGATATCATTAGAAATATATAGCAGGTTAGGCAATCAGGGTTTTTACCCAAGGATGCCAACATGAGAGGGGGCAGTCTATCCTATAAGATAGGTTGATATTTTGTTTCTTTGGTCTATAAATAATCTTCTGTCAACCTATGTCACTTGGAATGCCAGATCCATGGTCTGATTGCCATGGTACCCCTTTCCCTATGCCTATCTCCTTTCAACTAACTCCTTCTACTATTCCCTTCAATGTATTTTGGTCAGGTAAAATAATCTTATTTATAGCTGTGTATATGTATTTTAAATGGGGGTGAGGTGGGGTGGGAGGTAAGCAGGTAGGTTAAGAATGCATTTGTATTTAGATCAGAGGCTGGAGCTAAGGAAGACCAGAGCCCTGAGGGATGTCTTTTGCTAACTAGTTCTAAGCAACCTTGGGTTATTTGGAAAATGATTCACACACTTTATTTTACAATTGAATTTTGGTGGGGGGGTTTTTTATACAGAACTCATTCTTTCCCTGTATCACCTGCTGAACATTTTCTAGTATTTATTATTCCCCAAACCAGGAATTGATTTACCAGCTTTAGCAAAGGAGGAAAAAAGGCATCTTTTGCTTTGTTTAATCATCTAAATGCTTCTTTCTGGTTTGCAGCCAATACTGATATCATGTTGTTCTACAGGAGGTATTTTGCAAAACCCTAGGACTATGTACAAAGAAGAGGCAGCAGGAAGAGTAAGAGCCACCAGAACAGATGTTTCTGGGCTAACCCTTAAACCATGGGACTTCATTCAAGCTTACTTGATTCAGAAACAAACCACCTCATCTGCATAAATGTTCAACAGAATTTTTCTTTAAACTGGGACTAAAATTGTTGTGATTCATCCCAGGTGAATTTTTGAAATAAAGTATCACGAAATAGGAAGACAGGTTTTGAAATGTACTGTCTTTTTCCTACCATTTGATTTTACCACAAGAATTATAAAAAAAAGTCGAACCCTAATTATATCTATATTTTAAAATTATTTCGACCTTTAGTTCATTCTGTAATCTATCTCTTTTTCATCTTTGTCCATCTACCAACATCACAAAATCACAGAATTTCAGAGTTGTAAAAGACCTCAGAGTCTCAGCTCTTACCCCATCACCACTTCTCTTCACTTTTCTTTGCTAGGAAATGTGTAAAGAGTATAGCAACAAATCTCTTGTTTGGTTTTTGGTTTTTGCCATAACTGACACTTTGAAAACAGGACCTTTGGTTAAACTGAAAAAAAAAAGATTTTCTTTATTATGAAGTGCTCCTGGAATATATATATATATATATATATATATATCATGCATCTTCAGTAATTTTAGTGGGTGAAATATGAGTTTAGCCACCACTGACAGCTCTTTGATCTCCTCCCCCCCATAGATATTCTTAGCAGCTGCATCTCTTTCTAGTTCTCCGAAGGTGCTGGGAGGAAGCCACAAGACCTGCTTTCTCTGTCATAAAGAATAAGTATTTCTAAGTCTAGTATTTAAGAATAAGTGTTTGAAGTGATCTTTCTGCCTGGGAGGCTGGAGTGTCTATAAGCTCCTTTTTTTCACTTAGATCTAAATATTGACCTGTGGTCAGTTTGAAATAGTCTGCATCGATGGATGGATGGATGGATGGATGGATGGATGGATAAAGCATTCGTGAGTCTATTAATCTGGATTTGTTTATTTTTGATCCTTTGGACAAGAGGAAGCAACGTAAGTTTATTGAATAGGGAAGGGACATGGAAAGATGAGTCCTTAAGGAATATCACTTTTGACAGCTGCATGGACAATGGAATGGAGTGATATAGACCCAGGAAACAAGAGGTTACTTCCGTAGTTCAGCAAAAGGATCATAAGAGCCTAAACAAAGGCTATTGATTATTTTTGACAAACGAGGAGATGGATAGGAGAAATAGGACCATGAAAAGAAAACTTTTAAAGCTGCTTAGATATGAGAAGAGAATAAAAAGGTGAGAATGATGCCACCAATGCATTGTTATTTTGAATGTTCCTTCTCTTTTAACTTCTTATCTGTGAATTTTGTTACTAAAACTCCAATGATTTCTACAAAAAAAAATTCCAATGATTTCTATATGTTCCTTTACATGCCAATACTAGTTGCTTTACTTCTGAATTTGTTCAAGTAAACCAAGAAAACTAGAGATTCTAATGTAAAAATGCAAATTTGACTTCACAACAATTGCTGTAACTTGGTAGTATATGTTCCTTCATGGTCACATTTCACTCATGGATCAGAGTTAAATAAGACAGGAAAACAAAAAAGACAATAAAGTATCAATTAGAGCCTGTACCTTTGAGTAGGGTGTAAGTAAACTATTTTTCCATAAATATTTTCAAGAGGTCAAACATGCAGCTGCTACAAGTGGGAATGAGATTAAAGTGTAATTGAGAACTATTTGACAAAATTAATAAAACAATAGAATATATTATCATAATATGAGGTTTTCTAAGTTGAGAGAGATACATATATACATCCACACATATATCTGCATATAGATATATATATATATATACATTCACACATTCATAACAACATATGACTTATGCTTGTATATACATTTATTGCTTAAAAGAAATATATGTGTACATGATATACATGCCTGTGTATAATACACATATTAATAATAATACATACCTATATACACATGCAAATACTATATGTGTGTATGCATACATAGTTTAAAGGCAGTACAAAATATAAACTTCTTTGAAGAAATTCATGGACTGAAAGGAGAAAACATGGCAGAGAAACAGATCAGTAGAAGGAAAGAAAGAAGTGATGTTGTTTTGGGAACAAATTACACAAAAGAGAAAGAAGTTAAATGATGAGTTAGGGAGAGTGATTGCAATCTTAGTCCAGAGACAAAATAGATTTATAATGTTGGACTTCCAATTTTCAAACATTTGGTGGAACTATCCACTAAATGCTGAATAAATAATCTTTGATATACCAATAATTTCATCCTTCAGAAGGTGGTTGAAGCCATGAGAAGAACTGCTTTTTGGGATCCTAATGGATAAGGTAGAATTGATTGACAAAATTGAAATGATAGGAACCCTGGCAGAAAGTTAATATATTATGATGGAGTTGCATTGGATAAAGAGGGAAATTAAGAGTATAATCCAATCTACATCCTAAATGGTGGGGAACAGATAAAGAGCTAACAAAAATGATAACTTAGATATCATGGCCTAGGATGATTCAGAGGAAGCCAAAGAGGATTAATTCTGAGGAAACATATTTAAAAAGTACCTTTTTTAATCCTTATTTGGGACAGGATAAAAATCAACTAAGGGTGGGGTACAAAAGATGATAATGCTTGATGGAGAAAAATGCTTTATAATTTTTATGTACCATACAAATATAGGCTTCAAAATACTAAATAAATATTATATTACTCAACTATTATTTTGCTTCTTCTGCCACTGATGAGAATAATTTTCAAACTGGGGGGTATAAAATAAAATTATTTGCATGGAATTGACACCCAAGACCAATTAAGAGATAAAAAAATGTTACCTATCTGTACTCAATAGTCCAGTTTTATGAAACTCAGATACACTACATCATAGGTTACTTAAAGAACTTGAAAATGTAATTACTGAGTTACTGACTGACAGTGATAGTTAAAATATCATGGAGAATGCAAGAGATGCCATAGATTGGAGTTTGTCAGATGTCATCCCAGTTTAGGGGCAACTAGATGGAGCAGTGGATAGAGCACCAGCCCTGGAGTCAGGAGGATCTGAGTTCAAATGTGAACTCAGACACTTAATAATTACCTAGCTGTGTGGCATTGAGGATGTCACGTAACCCGTTACCTTAAATAATTTTTTTTTAAATGTCATCCCATTTTAGTGACCTTAATTAGTATGGTGCTACAGATACTTTGTCCAAGATGCCAAAAGTTAGATAGGCATGCTTCCTTCCTCAGGAATCCTCCAATGTACTATCCATTAATTTTTCCTAACTGCCCTTTAAGCCAATTAGAACATGAGTTCCCTAAAAGCAGGGACTCAGTTTCTCTATTTGTATCTACAGTGTTTAGTAAAGCACTTAGTACAAAATAAATGCTTTTCATTCATTCCAATACTTTTCAAAATGGTGTCTATGATGAAACCAACTCAGTTCTCTTGCCCAGGGTCCAAGTGCTGACCCTTGGGGTCAGGATAAATGATGTTCACCACATCTTACCCAAATATCATACCAGAAGTGTCTGAAAGTAGTGACTATATCATTGGAAATGAGAGAGATTTTCTAGGGAAGAAGTCATTTCCATTTGGGGTAATGTAGTAAAATTTAAATATTATGATTCCATTGTCACCATTGAAATGCTGGCAAACCTGTCCATTTCTTACTGATTTATTTTCCTCCTTCCAGCTTCATCAACAAATACCCTCAAGAGATTTTAACTAAGCTGGATCTCATAACAGAATCTTACAGGTTTATTTTCCTTTCAGCTATTCCCCCCCTACTTTGTAAAGCATTAGTATTCACAATTTTCCAAATTCCTCATCTGGAATATTTTTAAAATGGATATATGATTTATAACAACACGGCCATTAGCTAATTTATCTCACCACTTGGCAAAGAGATCAAGTCTTTGCTGATTGAGGTAATTAACACTTGAAAGTTTTGAAACTTCACTGTGGCAACTATATTATATCAATTTAAATTAGAACACATAATAGAATCAATATTACTTCCTTTTCTGCATTTTTCATTGAGAAAAGTTGGAGTTTAAATATGTAATGTTGGAGTTTCTTTAATCATCTCCAATGATTCCCTTTCATGCTTGGGATATGTTTATTCTAACTACATTATGATTTAGTTGCAAATTTAAAATTGATACTAAGGTAATTTTTGTCTATATTAAGGCAGCTGAATTTAGCAATGGATGTAAATTCAGGAAAACCTGAATTTGAATATTGCCTCAGATATTTACTAGTTAAAAAAACTTAACTTTTTTGTGCCTCAGTTTCTTCATCTGTAAAAAAAGGAACAATAAGAAGCAGCTAGGTGGTACAGTAGATAGAGCACTGACCCTGGAGTCAGAAAGACTTGAGTTTAAATCTAGCCTCAGACACTTAATAATTGCCTAGTTGTGTGACCTTGGGCAAGTCACTTATCCCCATTACCTTAAATAAATTAAATTTTTTAAAAAAGAAACAATGATAATAATACTAACTTCATAGTAATGCTGTGAGGCTCAAATGACCACAACTTTAAGACTATAAACCTTAATTACAAATGATAGTTATTACAATTAAAATACAAATGTTAAGTTAGATTAAATTAAAATAAAATGACCATAAATTTAAAACTATAAACATTAATTACAAATGTTAGTGATTAAAAATTAAAATACAAATGTTAGTTATTATTGTAGCTAGGATTTCCTATCAATTTCAATTTTGTGATGTTATATTCGCCATCCAACACCTTTTTATCACCTTCTTAAAGAAAAATATTCAGAATGTACAATTGTGGGAATTATAAGTATACTCCAAATCTTTAGATTCTTCATTCCTTGGCCCTAAACTATATATTTCAACAGAAATGTCTATGTGTTTCCCCATGTCTACCTTTTTTCAAGTGTGAAAGGCTATGTTGAATAAATTTTGAAGTTTATAAAATTTTTTACTTAAATACTCTATTTCTTCATTCTCTGCAATAGATGAAGATGATATTTTTATGGGGTGGTTTGTTTACAGTCATTGCAATAATTTCAAGGTATGATAACAAAGTGTTTGATGCGATATTCTTTAGGAGCATAATGAAACCACTCAAATACATTATTTACCTCACCAAGGAGCATCTAAGTGACATTCTTATATTTATCTATACCTCCTTTATGTCTTCTACTTTCATATATTATTAGACTATCATAATGATGTGGTTCAATTATTTAAAAAGTGTGTGTCAGCTTACTGGTCATTATGCAAAAAAAATACTCATTAAGAATACCAACAATTAATTTGTTTTTTGTTCAGTCATTTCAGTCCTATTTAACTCTTCATGACTCTATTTGAGCTTTCCTTGGTAGACTTACTGGAGTAGTTTGCCATTTCCTTTTCCAACTCCATTTAGAGATGAGGAAACTGAGACAAACAGGACTTGCTTATAGCCATACAGCTAGTAAGTATCTGAAGCTGAATTTCAATTCAGAGTCTTTCTGACTTCAGATCTAGTACTGTAGCTACAGTACCACTTACCTACCTCACACACACAGTTAACTTAATACTTTAAATAGTCTGAAAATTGTGTCACACCTAGCATCCTTTTGTTTGTTTCCTACCTCCCCACCACCATTATTTAAATCAAAGGTAATCTTGTCCCTATCCAAGTTCTATGAATGATTCCTAGTTTACACTCCAGGATAACAGGACAAGAATCATGCCTTTCCTATATGATAATCTTTTAAATATGTTCTTTTTCCCCCAACTACTTTTTCAAAGCTAAGCAATCCCCAATTCCTTCAACTGTTGCTCATGTGGCATTATATCCAGGCCTCCAACCAACCTAGTTGCCTTTTTATGTATGTGTTCCAACAGGTCTAAGTTCTTCCTCAAATGTGGTACTCAGATATGGAGATATGATAGCTATGGATATATGATAGATGTGACTTAGAATAAATTATAGTAAAACTAAACAATAATCTCCCCTTTTCAAGACAGTAAACTCCTCTTAATGAAACTTTATATAGTATTAGTTTTTGTAATGCCATATCACATTGAATTAAACCTCAACTAGAACTTCCTTCATTCAATCCTTCTGAAGTTAATTTTTTTGAATCCAAGTATGACTTGATATTTATTCATATAGTTTTTTTCCTAATACATTTAGAAAATCAGCCTACCCTACTGAGAACTCTTTGAATCCCAATGTGCTAAATAGCACTCAAAGTTTTACATCATAAACAAATTTGACAAGTATATCTTCTATGATTTCATTCAAGCAATTAATAAACAAAATATCTCAAAGACACCAGTGGTACTGGGAGAAAGCAACCCTCCTTGGAAAATTCATGATTCTTGGTGGAAAAGGGTTTCATATTAACTGAAAGGCTTCTCATGAGTCTATCTCCTAGCAATTAAGCTTTATACCTCATTGTTGCTCAACTGAACCACTCATGGCTTTCTACTCTCCTTTAGCCTTTGAATATGCTTATTGCTTCCTCTCTATTCTGCTTTAGGAGTGGTCATGCACTGCTAATCATCTACTTGGTCTCCAAATACCACTGTACTTTTGAACTTGCCCTTCATCCTTTTCAACCTATTATAGTCATCTGCTGTTACCCCTTGTGATTTCTTCTTCCTTAAGGGAAATATTATTACTTTATTGTCAAATTATCCTGTAGTTAATAAGTCAAGGAGTTACTCATTGTATTTTCAGAATTTGTGTTAATTCATAGTCATGGTCTCTAAGACCATTCCTCTTTCCTCTCTCAAAGTGCACTAGTTCTCATAGTTAGTGCCCCATATTGCTATCAGTTCCCACCGAATCTTTCTAAGGCTGGCGAGAAACATAAAATTATTCTTTCAACCCTCATCATGATCCAACATCTAGCACCCAGGTTATATAAATTATCTTTTAAAAAGCTTCAAAAAGAGGTAAAGGTAAAGAGAGTTCCTGTTAAGATAGTAATGTGAAAGGGCAAAAAGTAACCCAGTTCTTCTAGTAATGATTATAAAAGTTCTTTAACTGAAAAAAAAATGAGTATCTAGGCTAAAAAAAAATGAATCCAAGCAGAAACATTACTAAATACTCTTATCTAAAGAGGGATTATGGGGAGAGGGGGAAGAGGATTTTTAGTTCTGGAAGAGGAGTCTCATTAGGATACCCAAGACAAAGTACATAAATCAGAAGACCATATCATGGAAAAACCATGGAAGCCCCAAAAGCAATGAAAGGCTGCCAAAGTGGCCTAACTTACAATAGTTAATCATGGAACTCTGACCATGTACACTGAAGCCTACCATCATTCTGAGCCAAGATATAGCAAAGGAAGTCAAAACCAGTAGAAGAAAGCTAGGATATGGACAACAGAGATAAATAGGGTCTTACTACTTCATCTAAGAATGTGAATAAAAAGAGAAACTGGCCCTGGAGAAACTTGGACTGGTGATATGAATAATCAGAAAAATACACTAAACACTACAAAGAAACATTATGTGTCATTCAAAAGGAAAAAACATTCAAAGGAAAACCCAAAAGAAGAAAGTAATTCCACAAAAGTACAAGATGAGCTTCAAAAAATAATAATATTTTATTTTCTTTTGTTCACAAGGACTACAAAAGAATTTAGAAGGAAAGAAAAAAGAAAAATATTGTAAGCAACAAAAAAAAATTTAAATATTATGGGGAAAACAATCAGGATTTCACAAGATCTAGCAGCTTCTGCACTAAAAGATCTCAGCTCTTGGAACATTATTTTTTTAAAGAGCAAAGAAATTGGGAGTTGCATGCAAGAGCAACTTATCCAGAAAAATTTAGTATAACCCTGAGTGAAAAAAAGTAGACATTTGATTAACTTAATTTATTTAAAAGATTCAGATAAAATAAGGAAATTATTAAAGACTAATTGTAAGGCACCGATAAAATTTAAACTGTTCACTTACAATATATGAAAATATCTATCACTAAAGTAGTTTGAAAAAAGATTGTAGTTAGTTGTATATAATGGAGTGATTCTAAAAAAAG
Organism: Macrotis lagotis; assembly: GCF_037893015.1. Classification (NCBI taxonomy): domain Eukaryota; kingdom Metazoa; phylum Chordata; class Mammalia; order Peramelemorphia; family Peramelidae; genus Macrotis; species Macrotis lagotis. The sequence continues at coordinate 127,151,233 of NC_133663.1, read as the reverse complement.
CAAACTTGAGTAGGAAAAGGTAAAAATCAATAATTATCTCATAAAAATCGTACATGGAAAGAACTAATTCAAGGGAAACAGTTAAGGCTAGAGAGTTGGTAATGCTAGAACCTTACTTTTATGTGGGTTGAAGAAGAAACAAAGTGTACAATCTGAAGAGGTAAGTCTCCTGAACTTCTCTAGAAGTGAGAAAATGGGGGGATTGAATAAGGAGTAACTTTAAAAGGGTATATAGAATAAGATTAAGAGGATTGGTAGAAAAGATGAGGGAGGGAATTTTAGATGAGTGGATAAAATAAGAAATATGAGAGTAAAGGGTGAAGATAAGGTAATGGGGATAGGGTAAAAAGAGTCTGAGAAGAAAAATAGTGAGTAAAAAAGATGGAGGAAAATTTACAAATAGTAATTAAAACTTTATCAAATGGAAACACAGGAGTCATTTTTAATTTGGTAAATGGTCAACATGAACAGGCAGTTCTCCAGTGAAGAAAACAAAGCAATTTATAATCACATAAAAATGTTCTAAATCATCATTGATTAGAGAAATGCAGACCAAAAAACAATCTTAAGCTATCCCTTTACACCTACCATATTGGGTAAAATGACAAAAAAAAAAGGGAAAGTGACAAATATTAGAGAGAATGTGGGAAAATTAAGACACTAATTCATTGTTTGTAAAATTGTAAAATGATCCAACCATTTTGGAGAACAATCTGGAATTATGCCCAAAGAGTTATTAAACTATCTATACCCTTTGGGCATAATAAGAGTACATTGTATATAGTAATAGTAATGTTTTTTAAATGACTTTGAATGTATAAGTGATTTTGTCTATTCTAAATACCCAAATGAACCAAGAAGAAAGATGCTAACTAAATTCAGAGAAAAAAGCTGATACACACATATTACAAATTTTTGTATGAATGTAAGTATGGGTATGTTTATGTATATCTCTGAGGCAGGGTTGGGGGGATGGAAAAGAAAGGGAAAACACATAATTTTGTTGTATATTTAAAAGGAATAGCAAGTTGCACTTGGTAGATTTGAACTTTCTTGTACCATCATCTTTCTACTGTACTGTATAGAAATATTAAATTATAGCTTGGACTAGTATGAGAAAAGGAGAATGACTAGCTTAGAATGATGAAGTTAGAAAACCTTACTCAAGTAGCAGACTCTGAAAATTAGAATAAACCAAATGGAACTCAATGAGACAACTAACCTAGAAAGCTAGTCAAGTGGAGAAAAACTAAAGATCATTAGACTTCCTGAATACCAAAACAATAACGACAACAACAGCAACAACAACAACAAAACCTGGGTATCATATTTCAAAAAATCATAAATGAGAACTTCTTTAATCTAATAGAACCAGAGGGCAACATAAAAAATACAAATGAAAACTTCTAGCAATGTCACAGCCAAAATCTAGAGCTTTCATGATAAAGAAAAAATATCACAATCAGCTAGACAGGAGAAATACAAGAAACAAGGGACTACCATCAGGTTTTTGGCAGTGACCGACTACTCTAAAGAAAAAAAAATCTCATAATATAATATTCAAAAAATAAGTTAAGATTTACAACCAAGTATAATTTACTCTGAAAAAAAACTGTTATAAACCTATAGGGGGAAATGTATCACTAATAGAAGAGAATATTCCTAATGAAAAAAAATCAGAGTGCATTAGATACTTTGAATGGAAACACAGGATTCAAGAAAAACCTAGAAAGATAAATATAGGGGCGGCTAGGTAGCACAGTGGATAAAGCACCAGCCCTGGAGTCAGGAGTATCTGGGTTCAAATCCAGTCTCAGACACTTAATAATGACCTAGCTGTGTGGCCTTGGGCAAGCCACTTAATCCCATTTGCCTTGCAAAAAAACTAAAAAAAAAGATAAATATATTTGAGCTTTCATAAAGGAATAAATAATGATGAAGCCCTTAATTATAAAAAGTATAAAAAAGATAGGTGCTCCTTCAGAATCTTAATAACTTCAAGTATCACAAAGGGAATTAAATAAGAAACATAGAGAAAATTAGGAGCTTTTGTTTCATATTCATGGATCAAAAATTTTTCATCTGCTCTTCTTTTAGTAAAGAAGGAATTAGAAATATATATATGTATATATATATATATATATATATATATATATATATATAGAGAGAGAGAGAGAGAGAGAGAGAGAGAGAGAGAGAGATCCCCAAATGGGATCACAAGTCAGATATGACTAATCAACTAAACTACAACAACAGGTACAGGATTGAGCAATGTTTTAAATTTGTGTCTCTTTTGAGACTACTGCATACAAATTTTTGAGTTAGTATTACTTTCTAAAATGTATCCCTTCTTTATTTAGCTAAATTGGTCCTTCAGAGCAGACACAGTCAATAGTTACACATACTCAAATCCCACTACGTCTACTGCCTTAGCCTTTCAAAATTCAGTCATCTCCACCTGTGATAGACTATAGGAATAATACTTTTGAGGAGGTTAAATAAATCAGCATACCTTAATAGAGAGTTATCATATATTATTGTCACAATTTTCAAAGGACTAGAATTCAATAAATATTATCAACAACAAAACTACTCAATACAATTCAACCTTTTTTTGGATAATTCAGAAGGCATATTCAGATTTTAAGTGGCTTTGAATCCATCATTATGAACATTAAATATATATCTTGGGAGGGGGGAGGGTAACATATGTGAAAAGAAAGAGGGGTAAGGGGAGGGAACTGGATATCCAGTAGACATCTTAAAGCTCAACATGTCCAAAACTGAACTCATTATCTTTTCTACAGAAACGTACATAAAGTGAGAGACAGAAAGAAACAGAGATAGATGCAGATAGAGAGTGAGAGACAAGGACAGAACAAAAGAGAAAGCAAGAGAGAGAGAAAGGTGGTGAGGGATCGGATATCTTAAACTCAACATGTCCAAAATTAAACTCTTTTCTCCTAAATTCTCTCCTCTTTTCCATTATTATCCAGGATGTCACTATCCTTTCAAGTCCTCTCCCTTCCCCACTCCCCAAGTTAGGCAGACCAGATGTCATCCCATATTATTCCTATCTCTTACCCCTATATCCAGTCTCTTGTCAAGACCTGTCAATTCTACCTTTGTATCATATCTCAAATACTCCCTTTCCTCTCCTCTGATACTGCCACCATCTTGATACTGGCCTCCATTACCTCATACTTAACTATTACAATAAGATGGGTCTTCTGATCACAAATTTATCTATACTCCAATCCATTCTCCATTCAGATGCCAAAGTGATTTTCCTAAAGCATAGGTCTGAGCAGGGCACCCTTCTGAGCCATATTTGCTAATGACTCCCTACCACTTCCAGAATCAAATTCAAAACACAGCACATCTTTCTTATTCCCTATCACACACTCTCTGATCCAGGGCACTGGCCTTTTTTAAAGCTCCATGAGCAAAATACTCCATCTTGAGGGTTCTTCATATTTTCTCTAGTTGTACCCCATCCCTGAAATTCTCTTTTCTCATCTCTATCCCCTGTATTTCCTGACTTCCTTGAAGTGACAACTAAAATTCCACCTCCTACAAAAAGCCTTTTCCAATGCCTTACTGTCTTGTTTCTTTTTGTTATTTCTGTTTTATCCTATATATAGCTTCTGTGTACATATTTGTTTGCATGTTGTCTTCCCCATTAGAATGTAAGCTCTAAAGGAGCTTTTTGCCTCTTTCAATATGTTTAGTGCTTAGTACACACACACACACACACACACACACACACACACACATAATGGGCACTTCATAAATGCCTATTGAGAGAAAGAGAAAGATTTCTCATTAATAGACTGATGGATTTAAGGTTTTACTGTTTTTTGTTAACCAACCATCCTGCATGTGGATAAAGTTAATGTAAAAATGGTTGGTTCCTTTTCCTTCAGTACTTGTGTACTTCACTCTGAATATGCTTATCCTTGATCAAGTCAAGATGTGCTTCTTCACCAAGTATATTGTCAAGTGATGCTTTGCAGAATAGGGCAAGATAGCATATGTTCCAATAAATAGGATATAACCATCTGTGCCACTACCTTATTCAGGTGATATTTCTCAAATAACTTAAAACGTGCATTAAATATATCCTATCTGGCTCAATACCAGCATTGAATGAAATAGCAGCATGATAATGATTCATTGAACCTTCTGATAGTCTGTATACCAGCTGTTTGTTATTTTTCTTTCCTTTATTTTGTCCATTGTTTTCTAAAGTAGAAAACTTCAGGACTTCTGGAGATTTTCTTTGTGCTTCATAATTTTAACTTTCAAAGGAGAGAGAGAGAGAGAGAGAGAGAGAGAGAGAGAGAGAAAATATCATTATTAATAAATAAGCACATGATGATTTCATCTTTGTAAAGATATTATTTGGGGGGTATTTTTATTTACTATTTATTCTCATTTTGTAAAAATAATTTTTTTATACATTAATAAAATATTCTTAAGAGTAAAAGAAATACCCCCTCCCCCATATATATAGACTTGCTTGAGTGATAAAGTAAAGGGGAGAGAAAAAATTAAAATTAAAAAAATAATAGTAATAATTGTAGGTATGGCCAGGTGGCACCATGGACAAAGCTCCAGCCCTAGAGCCATGAGTAACCGAGCCCACATCCGGCCCTGCACACCCAACAATCACCCAGCTGTGTGACATGCAAGCCACCGGAACCCCATTGCCCTGAAAAAAAACCAAAAAGAAAAAAAAAGAAAAAAAAGAAAATTAAATTAAATAGTAATAATAGTAGGGCTGGCTGGGTGGCGGACAGAGCATTGGACCTTGAGCCAGGAGCACCTGGGTCCAAATCCAGCCTCAGACACCCAACTATCACTCTGCTATGCAGCCCCAGGCAGGCCACCCAGCCCCATTTGCCCTGCACACCCCCAAAATAATAATAATAAAAAATGTGCTTGAGTCTTTGTTCAACCACCAACAACTCTGTCACGGGTGGATCACATTCTTTATGATAAGTCCATCACAAAAGTTACTTCCATATTTTTCCAACGTTGCCATTGCTGATCACAACTCCCTCCTTTCGCATTTCTCCACTACCGTGTACTATATCTCTCTCCTTTAACTCTGACTCTGCTGTAGGGTTGCTGAGTGGCACAGCAGACAGATCCCTGGTCCTGGGGCCAAGAAGCCCTGAGCCCCCATACCACCCCTTAGGCCCAGAATCCACCTGGCCCTATGGTCCCAGACAGGCCATCCAATCCCAGCCTCTTGAAAGAGGTAAAAAAGAAAATGTGCTGTATCTGACCACTCTCCCCCCCACGGTCCAACCTCTCCTTCATCACTCACATCACCCCTCTTCCCCCCTGTCCTCCCCTCCTTCTTACTCCAGATGTCTATACCCCATTGAGTACATACACTGTTTCCTCTCCTAGCCTCTGATGACAGCAAAGATTCCCTCATTCCCTTGTCTTCCCCCCTTCCATATCATTGCAATAGCTCATTGTAATAAAGAAAAATCTTATTATATGAAATATCTTGGCCTATTCCCCCCCTCTCCTTTTTCTTTCTCCCATTACATTTCCCTTTTTTCTATTGTTTGTAAAGATATTATTGATAAAACAAAGTTGAATTTAATTATTCCTGTTTTCCTATTAAATTCCATAGCAAATATTAGAAGTATGTTCTTACACAATATGATCTTGTCCAAGACAAATATTTTTCCTCATAGAAACATAGTTCTTAAATGGAAGCCACACTATTAACCTCTCCCATCAAAAGAAACCACAAACCACTAGGCCCTCTCATCCAGCCACTTTTCTCAATGCTGGTCAACCTGTGAAGTTCTTTCTTCAGTACCTGAACTAATACTCCAGTTCAGTCAGTACTCACCTCTGCTAGTAGAATAGGTTACCTTTTCCCCTGATGACCTTAAGTCAAGGATTTGACAGGTTAGACTTAGTTCCTTGTATACACTTTCCTAATTTTAAAAACATGTATTATAAAGAATCTTGTTTCAATTTTCCTACCATTTTCCTATGAGAAGATGAAAGGACAGGGCAGGGCTAGGTTGGGGAGACATTTTCCCTCAACTCCCTTGGACTGCTAAAACCCTAGTTATATCTTGGAGATGAAGAAGATAATGGAAGCCATTTTTCCTGACCTATAACCAAACAAGAATCCTCTTCCTATAATGTTTCTTTCTTTCTTTTTTTTTTTTGCTAGAAAATGGGGTTAAGTAGCTTGCCCAAGGCCACACAGCTAGGTAATTATTAAGTGTCTGAGGTCAGATTTGAACTCAGGTACTTCTGACTTCAGGGCCGGTGCTTTATCCACTGTACCACCTAACCGCCCCTCCTATAATGTTTCTAATTAAAGGTCATCCAGTCTTAGCTTCAAGATCACCAGTGAGTATAGACCCAGTTTGCTCCATTTGGTATAGCTCTAATTATTAGGAATGTTTTTGTTCTTAAACTGAATTGAAATCTCTCTATAATTTCTATTACTTCCAATTCTGCCTTTTGGGGTCAAATAGAACAGATCTAAACTCATTTCCAAGTGATGTTCCTTTAATACTTAGTAACACATATGTAAAATAGAAAGGTTCTGTAGTCAAATCCTATTTCACTCAAATTTCTGATGCTTATTACCTGTGTAAGTGGAGACCTGGGCCTCAGTTTCCTTGATGTAAAATGATAAGGGTGAACTACATGATCTATGAAGACTCTTACTTCCCTAAGTCTATGATGCTCTAAATTATGATCCTTTGATTCTAGGTGTTCTCTTCGCCATGTTAAACATTTCCAGGTTCTCAACCAAGTCTCTTGCACTTGATAACCCTCTTAATTGTAGTTGCCCTTTTCTTGAAGCTTAAAGTTCATTACTATTATTTTTAATTAATTTATTCTTATTTTTTCCCATCCATATGCACATGTATATTTTTAAGTTACAAAATTTCCTTCCACCCTCCCTTCCCACCTACCCCCCAGTGGCAAACCATCAGTTTAACACCGTGTATACATATTTTTGATAAACACATTTGCAAATCAGTCATATTCAGTATGAGGAATTAGGATTAAGAGAAAGAGATACATAAGAGATAATTTTTATAAAGTGTTCATCAGATTCTGAAGGGTTGTTTTGTTTTGTTTTGTTTCTCTTCTCTGGATGAGAGTAACATTGTCTGTATCCAGTCTAATAGGGTTGTCCTAGCTCTCTGAACAGCTGAGAGGAGGAAATGCTTCCATCAAGGTGTACCATCTCATAATGTTGTTATTAATGTCTATATATTGTTCTCTTGGCTCTGCTCCCTTCACTCAACATCAGATCCTGTAAGTCATTCCATACTTCTCTAGAGTCTGACCATTTATGGATTCTTATAGACCAATAATATTCCATAGTATTCATGTACCATTATTTATTTAGCCATGCCCCAATTGATGGGCATCCCCTCAATTTCCAATTCTTTGCCACTGTCAAAAAGAACTGCTATGAATGGGATATGCAGGACTTTTCCAATTTTTTACAATTTCTTCTGGATATAGACCTAGAATTAGAATTGCTAGGTCAAAGGGAATGAACATTTTTATTCTTCTTTAGGCATAGTTCCAAATTGCTCTCCAGAATGGTTGGATCTGTTCACAACTCCACCAGCAATGCATTAATGTCCCAATCCATCCACAACCTCTCCAACATTGATCATTTTCCCTTTTTCTCATCTTGGCCAATCTTATAGGTGTGAAGTAATACCTCATATTTGTTTTAATTTGCATTTCTCTAATCAACAATGATTTGGAGCATTTTTTCATATGATTAATGTCTTAATGTCTTAATTTGAAAACTGTCTATTCATATCCTTTGATCATTTATCAGTTGGGGAATGACTTGTAATCTTATAATTTTGATGCAATTCTCTCTCTATATTTTTTTTAGGTTTTTACAAGGCAAATGGGGTTAAGTGACTTGCCCAAAGCCACACAGCTAAATAATTATTAAGTGTCTGAGACCAGATTTGAACCCAAGTACTCCTGACTCCAAGGCCGGTGCTTTATCCACTATGCCACCTAGCCGCCCTCTATATATTTTTTTAATGAAACCTTTATCAGAAGTCCTAACTGTGAAGATTGATCCCTAACTTTCTGCTTTCCTTCTAATTTTGGCAGCATTGATTTTATTAGTGCAAAATCTTTTTAATTTAATATAATCAAAATAATTCATTTTGCAATTTATAATATGCTCTAATTCTAAAATTCATAAATTTATCCACTTTCCATAGATCTGATAGATAATCTCCTGTACCCATTTTGACCTTATTTTGCTATAGGGTGCATCACTATTCTTTTAAAGGGTGATATTGAATAATCTTTCAAATGTGTTTCCAGAATAACTTGAGAACATTTTTTATCTTCCAAGGCAATTTTTGGCCTCCTTGAAATGAATTATTAAAATGGCATTGGTTTTATAATAGCCAAGAAGAAATGATGACCCTAGGGAGGTAATGTGGAATAATGGGAAATGGACATAGAGGAAAGAAACTGAGTTTTAAATCCTCACAGTGGCGCTCATTGGTTGTGTGCCCATGAATGAGTGATTTAAATTCATTGAAACTCAATTCTTCATCTATAAAATGAGAAAGAGGGGAATAATCCTTGTATTACCTATTTGTCAGTATTTGTTGTAAGGAAAGTAATTTGGAAATCTTGAAATATTATATACATGGGAAGTTATTTCAGGAATAAGAAGGTAAAATATTTGTTCAGAAACTTGTATTCATGTTATCATTAATAATGTTCATATACTTATAGTCATACTTAAATATAACTAATGAACATGAGTATGCAAAGGCAAATGATGGCTCCCATCTAGGATTCACCTTTCTGCTGCCTTACACTTATACATCTCTTCTTTCCATGGCTATTGCCACTAAGATGCAGGTGATTCCCAAATGGGAAACACTGATAATAATGGCCCTGAAACTCATACAGCTGAAGATTCTTTGGAATGGCAAGGAGGGTCGAGGAAGAACACTTGTTCTTAGATGGACAAAGTCTAATCCTTTCATGGGACAAGAAAAATTATGGATGAGCTAAGACCTTACTGGACATACTGTTTCTTTGAATTCATGCTTGATATTGGACTGTTTCCTGCTTGCCCTTGTTAACCTCACTTACTTCTCCTTGCTGACTATTTATTCAGTTACCTGGACATACCGCCTGTTTTGAACTCTATATGTTTTATACTTCATCTTCTGTGATGCAGAGATCTAGCTGGTCCATAGCAATTCAGTTCAACTCAGTCACAAACATTTATTGCATGGTTGTCATAAGCTAAGCCTAGACATGCAAAGACAAAAACCAAAAGTCTTTGACTTTTAGGAGCTTAGTCTCAGATGAAACTGATGTAATCATTACACAGATAATAATGCTAAATGTGGAATCTTTGAATCAGGGAGTAACATGGTCAGATCTTTACTTTAATAGCAATTTCATATCCACATTAGATAATTAATTATTTTGGGGGAGAGTCTAGAAGTTTGTTACCCACTACCATTATGTCTGGAAGCCAGTACCTTGGAAAATTCTCATCCTGGAGCAAGACTAGGCAAGACCTAGTTCCAGTATTCCTTTCTCTTCCCCATCTTTGTGACTATTATAACATCCGTGGATTCTAACTCCCACCCCCCACTCTCTGGTATTGCACTCTCATCTGGCACTGTTGCTAGAAAGGATCTAGGTTCCTTGCTAGCCAGTGCTACCCCATTTAGCCTCTGTTTGATGCTCTGACCAAGTATTTGCTTAATCACTGAGGCTCTCTATTATTCTTATTGCTTTAGAAGAGAGGAGTAGCACTCGGGCTCTACTGAGACACAGAGAAATAGAGACCTGAATTTCCTCCTCTGGTTGAGGGCAACTGTTCACCTTCCCAATTATAGTGACCCTTCCCTATAGTGACCCTTGTTCTCTTTTCCTTTCCAAGTTCTGGCGGTATATATTAGAAATAATGATCAAATGAACAGTAACAGAGTAAACAATTGGCTTGACTTCATATATCTGTGCCCAGTCGTGATAAAGACTACTGTATTCAACTGTTTCAAAAGTATTGATATGTTTAAATACATTTTATGATATTTTATTGTAAGAAAGGGAAATTATGCTATGAGTTTTTATTTTAGACAGTAATTTTATAGCACATCAATTATATTAAAGTTTGTGAATCAATCTGAGACCATAATCAACATTTATAAGTTTCTTTGGAGAAAAATGTGTTCTGAGTTCCAAGACAAATTTTTGGAATAAATCATGTTTGAAAAATGGGAATTATCCATATTTGTCTTTGTGAATTTGCTGTTTCTCATTCGATTTATTCATACCACATGGGGGCAGAGAGAAACTGGTAAAAATTCTAGTGAGTGATTGACTTTTTAGAAATTATTCAAAAGATAATAGATATTTCAGACAATGTTTGGTTTAATTTTGAGAGCTACTAGAAAATAAATGAGTTACATATATATATTATTCTGTCACACATGCAGCTGATGTTACTATTTAACCAAAAACAAACTTAGTGTCCAAAAGGCAACATGGTGTGACAGTTGACTTGAAGTCAAAAGATCCAACTTTGAGTTTCTGTCTACTTTTTACTAGATAGGCAAACATGGAGAAAACCCTGAAATTCTGGGAGCCTCAGCTTCCTCATCTGAGAAACAGAGATAATTCCACCTGTCTCACAGGGTGGATGTAAAGAAAGTTCTTTGAAAATTGTAAATCATGAGTTAATTCAATCAAGGAAGCATTTATTAAGTTTCTACTATATGTTAGGTCTTGGGATACAGGACAAAAAATAATAGTCATATAAATTTATGGTATCATTCTTGCAAGGCATCCTTGAAGGCAGAGAAACCTAGATTCAAGACTTATCTCTGACTTGTTCTTGCTGTGGGACCCTAGTAAAGTCACTTACCCTCTCAGGTCTATGGGCAATGATCTAAGATAAGTGGCTGACTTGAATTGGTAGGTGTTTCCCTCCTCCTGGTGCTCCTCATACCAAGGAAATCACACGTCCAGTCCCTGTATCCTCATTATTATTTCATCCAAGGCCTTATATCATAAAGAGAGAGAGTAAGAGATTACTAATCCAGGATTTGGGTTACATTCTGCAGCCAGAGAAATAAGCACAGCTAACTGGAGTACCTAGGGATCAAATCTGAGCTTCTGGCCTCATTAACACTGTGTTCTAACCAGCTCTGCTAAGTAGTCCAGATGTTGTAATACATAAATCCCTGCTCACACACAAACCTAACCAACACTAGCAAAGCACATCTGTGATGAATCAGAATCAATCAGTCTGCTGGCCTCCTAGGCAAATGATAACATTTCTGTTGGTTGATAGTATCAATTTATAATTTAATTTCAGGTCTCAGATTTTAGAAGATAGCATGATTTTAGGGAAAAAAATCTAATTCTGTAGAAAGGGAAAAGAACATAGCTCCACACCTCTAATGAACACAAGACATAACTTTCCCTGTCTCTGAGTTAATGGGGTGCTTTTGTTATGCAATTGGAACCTGGGTTTCTAAAACTGAAGAATGATGAAAATGGAGCTAGGTGATTTAAAAAGGGAGACAGCAAAGTGACATTTGCTTGTGCATTTGCTCAGATGCATACACTGCTAAATCTAACTGCCCTTGGTGAGTCCACTTGTATCCTTTTCAAAAGCAAAAACAAAAATATGCTATTCTTCTAGTGGTGTCCATGCCCAAAGGATGTACTGACTCTACTGTTCATTTCCAAAACAAACACAAATTCAAAGGTAGTAGAAGAAGGTATGAAGCAGCATGCACTAGGATGAATCTGATACAACTCCATTTCGGCGAGCACTATGCCAAAGGCTACAATAGTATGAGCTCTAGTTCAGGGCATTGTGATGCATCTCACAAAATTTCTTGCCTATGTCCTCTTTTCTCTAGTCACCTCCATCACATAATCCCCATCCAAGGTTAGGTACTCCTCACCTCTTGCTTGAACTATTGTAATGGTCACCTAACTGACTTCTAGGTCCCATATTTCTCTATACTAGTATATCCACCACATACTGAAACAATGACCAAGGTACAGAACTGACCACTTCAATCTTCTACTCAGTAAATTCCAGTGCCTCTGGGATTAAACAAAAACTACTCTATTTATACCTTGACCTATCCCTAATTTGATAGTCTTTTTATATATTACTTCACTCCACATCTTCATATAGTCTGTGGTCTAGCTATACCTGTCCACTTGCTATTCCTTACACTTGCCAATCTATCTCTCATCTTGTATTTTTGTTTCACTTGGTCCAAAATGCCCATCAATTAGGAAATGATTAAACAATCTATTATATATGACTGTGATGGAATAGATGGTGTTACAAGAAATGATAAATAAGATGATTTCAGAAAAACATGGAAAGATTTACATTAACTGAGTGAATATGAAATGAGCAGAACCAAGACAACATTGTACACAGTAATGACAATATTGTAATAATGATCAAGTAAGGATGATTTATGTATTCTCAGCAATACAATGATCCAAGACAATCCCAAAGGACTCATGAAACATGCTATCCACCTCCAGAGGAAAAAAAACTGATAGTATTTAAAAACAAACTGAAGCATACTATTTTAATTTTCTTTCTTTCTCTATCCTTCTTTCTTTTAAATTTGTCAATTCTAGTATGAAAATCACTAAAATGGAAATGTTTTACATTATTACATTTGTATAACATCTACCTTCTTTCCCACTTTTTTAGCTTAAGCAGGCTAATTAGGTAAGAAAAAGTCCATCAATACTCTCCTTGATGGGGGAATTTATTCTTTGACCTCCAGTTCTGCATTGTCTTGTACCATTTTCTTCATTGTTGAGTCCAGTTGGAATTTCTAGAAAAGAACAAATAAATAAGCATCAATTCTTGAAAAAAATCATTAGAAAATGGCAAAAATGAAATTCAAGGAGGAAGGGACAGAATTTGGAATTCAAAACTTTAGAAAAAAAATGTTAAAACCTTGTTTTGACATGAAATGGGGAAAAATAAAATAGATTAAAAAAATAAATATAATCCTCTCCCTCCTCATCTTTGCCTCCTTAGAATTCTTGTCTCCCTTCAGTACTCACCTCAAATGCTTTTCAAGAGGCCTTCCTTTGCTACCTCCACAAAAAACCTAATTTCCTAATATCTACTCTGTATGTCTCAGATGTATCTAGTTATTTATATGCCATCTCTCCCACTGGAATCTAAAGGGGTTTTTTTTTGGGGGGGGGTTGCAAGGCAAATGGGGTTAAGTGGCTTGCCCAAGGCCACACAGCTAGGTAATTATTAAGTGTCTGAGGCAGGATTTGAACTCAGTTACTACTGATTCCAGGGCCACTGTGCCACCTAGCCACCCTGGATTGTAAAGTTTTAAAATGAAGGAATTGTTTTGACCTTTCTTCATATGCCTAGCTCTACATAGAGTAAACTTAGTAAAATTCTTGTTGTGTTGTATTTCATTGTGAGTGGCTGGCTGACACAGAGCATTGGACATAGAGTCAGGAAGACCAGAGTTTAAATGAGGATTCAGACAATGATTAGCTGTGTTATCCTGAGCAAATCACTTAAATTGTTTCTCTCAAGATCCTCATGTTGATATATAAGGTTAATAATATCAACTATTTGGTGGTAGCTAGGTAGTGCAGTGGATAGAGCACCAGAGTCAGGAGGACCTGAGTTCAAATCCTGCCTCAGATAATAATTACTTAGCTGTGTGACCTTGGGCAAATCACTTAACTCCACCTTAAATTAAAAATAATAATAATACTATAACCTGCTCAAATGAGAAATATTTTTTACAGTCCTTAGCACAAAGCCTCCCATATAAATGCTAGACAAAGGCCACATAAATATTTATTCCTTTTTCCTTCTTCTCTATATGATATTCAACATATAGTACCTCTGAAGCCTGTACATCATTCCTTGGAAATAAAACAGCTGCTTTCTTTTAAGAATGTCTAGTTGATTGTTTGATCAAAGGTCTGAATTGAGGGTCTTTTATTGAGAAGAAGGATGGTAAAGAAGAAAGAGGTTTAGGATTTGGCACAAGAAGAATGTGGTTCAAATCTCAGCTCTGCTGTTCGCTCTCTTCATAACTTTGGGAAAGTCATTTAATATCTCCAGTCCTCCACAGGCTCCTTATCTAGAAAATGTGTGGTTTGTACTAAATGAGCTCTAAGTTCCCTTTAAGCATAAACGTGTCATCCTGTGAGGCTAAGGCAAAATGAGCTCCAAGTTCCCTGCCACAATTAACTGTGTCATCCTGTGAGACGCAAGATGTTTGTTAGCCCCATATCTTCATTTGAAAGGGAGGAGCTGCTGTATCAGCCACACCAGCTTCCCCTCTCTTTGCCTTCTCCTGATTCATGCCAAATGATGGTCAGCATCTGGGAAGGCACCATCAAAAATAAATAAAAAAAAACAAAACAAAACCAACAAACTAAAGCCAATTGCCTTTGTCAGCCCTTGCCCATGGTCATCTGAACAGGGAACTTTTCACCCCAATGAGTTTTTAGTCTTTACCTGTTCTCTTTAAATGAAGTTACCAGATAAGCCTATAAGTCAAAGAATATTTAAAAAGAAAGAAAGAAAGAAAGAAAGAAAGAAAGAAAGAAAGAAAGAAAGAAAGAAAGAAAGAAAGAAAGAAAGAAAGATTCTCTCTGTAGCTGGGAGGGTGGGAGCTGGGCCAGATTTTTTTTTTCTTGATTGAAGTCATTCTCTGCCTAATCTCACTTGCTCCTGCAATCTTTCATACTGAGGCCCTGTTCTTTGATTAGAGGAGAATTAGAGGAAATGTATAGGCACTGAGGGCTTGATTGCCCGTTGTTTTCTCTTTTTTTTTCTGGTTTCCCTATTATGAGTTGATGATCCCCTTCTTCCCCTCCCTCTTTTTGCTGTTTCCCCTTTGTGTCTCTGTGTGAAGGAACTCTCCCAAACAAGAAGAAAACCATAAACAGTAAGTGTTGTTCCCCTCTGTCACTGCCTTCAACTGCACCACACCCTCCTCCTCACTTCACAAAGAAAGAACTTTTGGAATCTGCTTTTTTTTTTTCATTTTTTCCCAGCACAGAACAAAACCACTAAATAAAAATTATAGGGTGGTTTAGCCAATTTCTCCAATACGCTGTGAATCCTTTAGCACAATTCTTCAAAGCTGTTATCCCAGAATGCTGGCTTAAGCCCCTACCCTCTTTCAGGCTTTTTTCCCACTGGAAGCCTAAGCATGCTGATTAGGTAAGAAAAGTTCACCAAAACTCTCCTTGCTGGAAGAATTTAATCTTTGACCTCCAGTTCTGCCTTCTACTGGAACAGTTTCCTCATTGTTGAGTCCAGTTGGAATTTCTAGAAAAGAACAAATAAATAAGCATCAATTCTTGAAAAAAATATAAAGCTTCACAAGGATGAAATTCATGTTTAAAGGTTATCCATAAGTATGAGGAAAAGTCAATTATCAATGTATAAGAATTTATTAGGTGCTTACAATGTTCAGGAACTGTACATAGTATTGGGGTTGTAAACACAAAACTGGAGCAGTCCCTTCTCTCAAGGCGTTTATATTCTGTTGGGGCAACAAGTACATAAGAATATACAAGGTAGGTTTATTTTTAAAGATTTCTGTGGGCCTGAATGTAGGGCAATTTTCAAGTGCAGATCTAATCTTGGCTGGTGCCATCAACATGTACACAAAGTGTCATACCTTGTGAGGATTTACTAAATTTTAATTAGATAATGAATGAAGGCAGGCACTCTACCAACAAAGAACACAGTCAATTATTTGATCCACTATAATTTTACATGAAGGATGATTGAAATGGGAACCCTGATGATTATCCAGTATAGGATAAGCTTCTTGAGGGCAGGAGCCATCTATCTATATGAATCCCTTCAGAATGAATATTGACTCAGAAAACCACATATTAACATTATATTTAATTGCCTATATATTTTGATCAATATTTCCCAGTTACATTTTAATCTGGTTCCTGATACACTCAGGTGACTGTGTGTGTGTTTGAAACCTCTGATCTAGGAATCAGAGATTAAGAGAGGTGACATTATTTAACTAAAGTCACACAGCTGGTAGCAATGCCAAGATTCAAACCCTGTATCTCTCGTTTCTAAGCCCAGAGTATTTTTCCACTGCACTAGTGGGGCTCTAGTTCAGTTGAATTCGTTATTACTCTGCCTAGGGTATGATTCAATATGAGGTGTCAGTGGTAGCATAATACATATTACTGTGATTCTGATTAGCAACCCCACCGAATGAATTGAGTGCTCACTTAGGTGCAGGACAACCGTTTATTCTGACCTCTGAATGTGGAGTTCAAAGGAAGTCTCTCATACAGGGGCACAAAAAGAGACCAGTGTTTGATTGTATTTATTTTATGAATGAAAGCCCCCCAAATTAGATTTTAATGAACCATTTTAACTTGGCTTTTCCTGCTAAAAATCTCCCGCTTCCAAAAGAAAATTAAACCCTAAAGCAAGGGGCCAATGTCAAAAGAAAATGCCAAAGAGCATCTGCATGGAGCTTGGATTACCAGGCAAGACTAGGGCTGCCATAGTGAAGGACAGAGACTATATTAACAATCTTGAAGCCTCCTATCAATTCTCTTTGAATGTCAAGAGCCTTACAGGACCCTCTCCAAGAGAGAGAGCTAGATAAGATATCAGCCGTTCCAGCAAGTGTTCTATATGGGAATGGTTCACAAGACAAGCCATTGCTCTAACGAACTGCCTGGGTCTCTGGAGGGAATCGTGTCAGCTGCATTGTCTGACAGGGAACAGGTGTTTTAGGGCAAGGATTCAGAGTCAAACCTCTGCTTAGTGATTGGTGTCCAATGGCAAATGGCAGTGGGAACATTGCCTTTCTTTATGGAACAGATGAGACTTTATGGTTGCTGGAGGTTGTAAATGTTTGTGAATATGGCCAGGCATGCATATGCTCTCTCATCAGTATCAATTGGAACATAGAAGTTAAAGTGTTTATGAAAATGTCTCTATCTGGGAGTAGTTTCTGGTCTATAATTTGAAATGAGAGGAGAGAGCTGCATATAATTAGCTGAAGATTTCTATGGTGTGCATTTCCATTGTACCTGGGCACTCAAAGATATTAAGCAAAAACAAAAGAGGCAAAGGAAGGGAGAGGGACCTCTCCCCTAGCCTCTTGGCCATTGTAGCACATATTCTTCAGAGTAGAAAAGGGAGGGGAATGTCCATGGCTGAGCAATTCCAGGGAATGCAGGCTAAAAATAGTCACGTGGGACCTGTCATTTATCCTTCAAAAAATGCTCAAGTAACTTTTCCTATGCATAGCCTTATTTAGGGGAATTTCCACCTAATACTTAAAAATGTAATCTAATCCTGATTAAAGAGTCATGTGCCTACTTCAAATTTTTTCAGCCAGAGCTGCTTCCTAATTGTTCACTCTAAGGGTGGAGTATCTAATTTTTCACAGAGGCCTAGATCACTCACCCCGAGGGTTGTACTTTTGTAGGCTATAGAATCTAGAGATGGAAGGGACCGTGAAAATCATCTATTCTAGTCCCCTTGTTTTACAATCAAGATCTTCAGAAATGAGTCATAATTTATTTTTATTTTTTGGTTTGTCAATTTTTATTGAGTTCCTACTATGTGACTACAGTCACTTTGCCAAAAGCTGGGAGATACAAAGATAAAATTGATTTAAAAGAATTTATTTAGCAGCTATTATATGCTAGGGAGCTATTTTTGATGCCTTCCTCAGCAAAAACACATTTTCCCCCCCCTACCTGTTTCTTGTCTACTACCTGGAATGAAAAATTGAATTTACAGAGTTTATAAAGGAAAAAAAAGAATGCTACATAGGAAAATAATTAGATAGATGAGTGGTACAGTGGATAGCATGCTGGACTTGAAGTTGGGAAGACCATCTTCCTAAATTCAAATCTGGCTTCTAAATAGCTGTATGACCCTGGACAAGTCACTTAGCCCTGTTTCCTTAAGTTCCTCATCTGTAAAATGAGCTTGAAATGGAAATGGCAAACCACTCCAGTATTTTGTCAAGAAAACTGTATATGGGGGTCACAAGGAGTTGGGGGGGGGGAAGTAAACAACAATAGCAACATTAACAATAATTACTTGAACATTCTATGATCTTTTAGAGGAAAATAGAATAACATGGTCTGATATAGCAAGGAAGGTCTTCCAATATCCCCTAACCCTAAAATGAGGTATTGCTAGAAATATATCAACTATTAGATTATGGAACCTGGGATCACCAGACTGCCTTTAATGGAAATTGGGTCGGAGAGGAGTTGTTTTTTGCTTTTTTACTTTTGACTAGAACAAGATATATATGTATATAGTTCATCCTTCTAAAAGGGGATATTTCAGAAAAAAGGAATTGTCCATCAATTTTTTTATCTTCTGTTGTCATCTTATCTTGCTCTTTAATCTTTAAGTCATAAAATTTTTTACAAAATCATTTTGTTTTGTATTCAGTAAAATCACAGATTTAGGTTCCCATATTTCTGCAAGGTCCAGAGAATAACATTGGGTTTGCAATATTTGATGAATAGGATGTAAAGATCATGAAATCATAGACTCTAAAAGTTAGAAAGGATCTCAAAGATGACCTAAATCTAACTTGTTCCTGAGCAAGCATTCTCTCTACAATAGGTAGACAGCTTGCCTTCACTTAAAGTAGGTCAGAAATGGCAATCTTACCTCCTGGTGCAACAAATTCTATTTTTAGACAGACAAATTAGAAAATTAATTATTGGAAAGATTTTTGGTGGTTCTCCTTTTTGAAATCTACTCTCTCTACTGCTTTCACCTCTAAAAATGGGTATAAACGATGAGGGTATAGTAAAAAAAGATGTTCAATGTTATTCTAACTCTTCCTTCACTTCTATATGAATACAGATCAGTTCTAATTCTGTAACTTGAAGTCTTAAAGAAGTACTTAGAAGCACTGAGAAGTTAAGTGACTTACCTATTTCAAATAAAGAACTTGAACCGAGGTCACAGAGCCAGCTTTCTATTCATCACTTCATACTCCCTGTCCTGTGTGGGCCAAAGTCTATGATATTTTCAAATATAGATGTGAGTTTATTAACAAAAATGATTCTAGAGAATATGTATTAACATCAGCTTTACTGCTGCTCACTATACATCACTAAGATTTTGGTATTTGATGTCTCCCACTCTTATAAAGTGAGCTCCTTGAGAACTGGAACTCTACTTTTCTGTTCATATACCAAGATTTTGGCAAAGGACCTTTCATATAACTCTTTATAACTACTTCTTCATTCATTCATTCATTTATCCACCATGAACCATACAAAATAGAAAAACGTTAAAATAAAAAAAAAATATAAATCTAATAAAGGAACTGCCAAATTTATAATCATTCCTCAAAAATATGGCCGTCAGGAGGTTGTACTAAGTTATGCCTTTAATCTCATCTTTTACTTATATACCATCTATAATATTTAAAAGTCTCCATTGTGGTACCAGTTAAAAATCTTCATTCCAGTCTTTTAACATCCTTTGATTTCTTTCAACATTATTATTTTACAAGGGAAAAAAAGTCTTACCTATTCCTAGTATCTGCTCTTATTATTATCCATATGTTCCTGGAACAAAGAATTAATATAATTACTTAATCTATGTTTTAGTAACTTCAAGACTTTATGCAGTAAAATATTCTCTACTATCTTTTAATTGTCTTACTGCCTTCTTCGGTGACCTGAACTATAAGGTGGGGGGAGAAGAGGGGAAGCAGACCTTCCAGGAGATACAATAGTCTTTTGTCTACTGTTATCATATTTAACTTTCTTCACCTTCTTATCCCCCTTCCCATAACTTTTCCATTCCCAATGTTCCCAGGGCTATTATGTGATTCTTTTAAAAGCCTTGATTACTTTTTATGTTTTCTTATTCGTCTGTATCAGGATTTCATTCCTACAGAATTTATTACTAGAATTCACCCCCTGAAAGGAATTATCTCTTCATCACTAATTATGTCCTCTTTATTACTTCATAATTGAGTACTAGAAGAAGAATTCATGTCTTGTTCTCAATTTTTGCAATTTAGGATAATAATCCTGATTTATTATTTACTTCTCTGTTTCCGAACAAGTGGTAAAGATGTTTTAAGTATATTATCTCCCATACTAGGGAACCAGTGCATAATACAAGATAAAACCATTTGTTTTGATAAAATATGACTCCTCAAAGAAGGATCCTGATCACTTCAATTGTAACTTGCTATGCACATAATTCTGTCTTTTTCCTCATGCACTTGATCTTTAATTATGACTATTGATCAGGATGCTTATGATACATCTAAAGATATATTTAAGTCTTTCACTATGTTGTTATATAATATCTGAATAATAGAAAATACAGATGCAGAAACAATACAATAGATCATGCTCTAGACTTGAGTTCATGGAATTCAAAACCCATCTCTTATAGTTAACATGTTTAATCTTGGACAAATGATTTAATTTCTCTTTAAAGTAAAATTTAAGAACTTAGGACAGCTAGATGGAACAGTGGATAGAGCGCTGGACTAAGAGCCAGGAAGACCTGAGTGCAAATATAGTTTTACATACTGATTATTACATATTGAGAGACCCTGGTTAAGTCACTTAACCTTGTGTGCCTCACTTTCCTCAGCTGTAAAATGAGTTGGAGAAGAAAAAGACAAATAATTCCAGTAAATCTGCAAAGAAAACCCATAATGGGATCATGAAGAATCAGATACAACTTAAACAACTGAACAGCAACAATTTAGGACATACTGCTAAACCACAGAAGGGACAGTCATAGAGAGTTCCCGTCTCAACTTTCATGTTTTCAAATAATAAAGTACATGTTGTCAGAATTAAAAACTTATGTTCTGAATAATACTTCTTTTCTAGTATTTCTAGTATCAGACAAATTCAAACCAGTCAGAGATATGATGGTGAATGAGTCATTCTCCTAACCTAATTTTCAAAGTATAATCTTTCCATTAAACTCAAAATACTCAAAAGATCTGTGATTTCACTAATGTGTATGTTCCCTCCAAGGATGTCTGTTTATTCTTCGTGTTTCTTGCTCATTTTCTCCCATGCTGTGATAACAAGATGGGGGAGGGGCACGTACTGGTTTTATAGATGTAGGCAACTCCTTCATCTCTTTTTGGAGAGGTTCCAACCTCTATTTATTGGGAATTTTCCATAATAGGTAGATCCTTATCCCATGGAACTCAATGCTTCAGTCTCCTACCTTATCTTCTTCATAGTTCCTTGCTAGTTACATTTTGCAGTCTGTTCATATTCACCTTGAACCTCTCTATTGCTTTATAGGTGAGTCTCATTTTTAATTGTTTAGAAACTGCAGATTTCTAGATCTCATAGTCTTATGAGAATACTGGTAGAATATTGGCCTTAAAATGGGTCTTTGGGGGCAGCTAAGTGGCAGTGGATAAAGCATTGGCCCTAGAGTCAGGAGGACCTGAGTTCAAATCTGACCTCATACATTAAATACTTACTTAGCTGTATGACCTTGGGTAAGTCACTTAATCCCATTGCCTTGCAAAAAGCAAAAATAAAATGGACCTTTGTTGCAGTGAAATGTTTGGGGGTTCTTTAAGTAGCCTGACAACTTCCCAAAGGCAAATCAACCTTACACCTCTGTTTAACTCTCAGTCCAAATCGTTGGTCATGTGAGTTATACAAATATACCTTTTGTGCTTTAGTCTGGGTGATCTTCAAATAATATAGTTAATAGAAAAGGTATCAGCCTGTTCTGGTAAAGGAACAGCTGAAAGTTTCTTGTCCTAATGAAGTTCCGAGTACAATCCCCATCCCTGCTGCTTTACTGATGAATACAAGCATACAAGGAGAGATTCTTACCTTCTTTTGCATCATAGACTTCTGTCAGTCTGGCAAAGATTTCTTACCATAATAATGTTTTAAAATGTATAAAATAATAATTAAAAAACCATAGGGTTCCAAAGGAAACCAAGTATATTGAAATATAGTTGTCAAAAATGGTTTTATATATTTTAAAGTAATAAATATGATATTAAATGTTTTTTAAAGTTCATTAACACAAGGTTAGGATCTAAATTTGTGCCATAATCTGAACTCTAAATTATTCATGGTAATAGCAAACAAAGATTAATTGAAAACTATAGATAGGATAAACAGTTCATTTTAGACAATGATTTTGGTCTTCTCTACTGATTTAGCAGAACTGCTAACATGTAACAGATGTGAGTGGTTTGAGTTTCACTGAATTTTATTTCCCATGTCTACTATATGAAGTAGGTAAAATTAAGAGGGTATAAAACCTGCTAAAATGCAGTCATCCACAATGAAGAGATGCAAGAGCTCAGGTTGTGGATAATAAAAATATGCTGGCTAATTCACTCTTGTATAGTGAGGTTGATAAAGAAGTTTAGATACAGAGAGATGGTGTGGTTTACTGGGAAACAAAAGGGACCTGGAGTAAGAACAGATCATGGGTAAATCTCAACTTTGCCAAACTTAATTTTTTTTCATCCAGAAAGTAAGGTTAAAATTAGAATTATTATTAAAATCTTATGACATGACATAAATGAAGGTACTTTACTACATAGTGTCCTATATCAGTGTAAGTAATTGTAGTTGTGATGAAATATAACGGGCTAATATAGCCCCTTATCAACAAGGAAGTTGATGGGATGTGAAGCACTGTTTGGATTCTACTTCTCATAATCTTCATCGTCTCTAGAATAGGAAATATGAGTATTCATTTAGCAAATAGTCTTCACCAGAGCATTAAAGAAGTTCATAAGACAAATAATGTTAAAATATCTCCTATTTATATTCTTTCTTGATGATCTTATAAGTTACTATGCTTTCAACTGTTTGCTGTTTAGTCCTTTTCAGTCATGTCTTTTGGATCCCATTTGAGGTTTTCTTGGCAAAGATGCTGGAATGGTTTGTCATTTCCTTCTTCAGCTCATTTTACAGATGAGAAAATTGAGGCAAACAAGGTTAAATGATTTATGCAGTCACACAGCTATCAAATGTCTGAGGCTGAATTTGAACTCAGGCCACCTAGTTCGCCCAATTCAACTACTTTATCTATGTAAGTGACTCTCAGATAGAGTTTCTTCCTCCTCCAATTGACTGCTGGACATAAATACTTCTATATCCCATAGGCATCTCAAACTCAACATATTCATACAATAAACACTTTAGCTTTTCAACCTTAAATCCACTTTTCATCTCAGTTTCCTTATTTCTATCAAGAGCACCCCCATTCTTCTTATTCAGTTTTATAATATGAGCCATGCTTAACTATTTCAGTGTTCTTCCCCTTCCTCCAACCATGATCCATATGCAATTGATGTCTCTGGCATCTGTTCCCTTATCTAAACTTACTCCAAACCACCCAGTGGCAACCCATATCATTTTCCTTTCATAACTAGCATATTCTCCCTCTTCAATTCCACCTTTTAGAAGCTTTATCTCAAATGCAGTCCTATTCAAGTACTCTGTTCTAATTTCCCTACTTGTTAGGGTCTACTACCTGAATCATTCTATTTAATTGGTATATGTCCTATATTTACTTATTTTTGACTGTGTTGAATTCTCAAAGTTGAATATAAGCTCCTTGAGGACAAGAATTATCTCACTTTTGTATTTGTGTCTCCAGGATCTAATACACAGTTAGATACATAATAGTCACTTGCGATTGCTTGATTTGTAAACTAGAGATATTACTATCTGTACTAATTATCTTATGGATTCATTGCAAAGGTTAAATGAGATAATCTATATAAAACACTGAAAACTTTGAAATATTATATAAATGTCAATTATTATTATTGGTGTTAGTATAACATTAATCTGAGGAGCGATGATCTTGAGACCACAGTGGTGATCTCTACCTTGTTTGTATTCACCAATGTGTTCATTCATCTTCTTTAAAAAAGTTGTGAAATCCAGGCTTTGGTCACTCCCAGAATTCACCCAATTTGAGAGCCTTTCCCTGTCACTACCCTGCCAGTTATCAGGAACTCACAATGAGACTTCTTCCTCTCTAAATTAGTTTCACAGGAGTCAGTAGTCAATCCACCCAACATTCTCATTTCAGGGGATTAGCAGACCTTGATTTTAGTTAGTGATGATCTAGGTGAAATCCAAAGAATCTGATTGGAATATAAGACCTGGATCAAAGGGAGAAACAATTGATAAAATTTGTCTGAAAAAGAATGGTAGACTGAAATTACAAATTCCAGTTTGTTCAGAAACTGGTGTGTGTGTGTGTGTGTGTGTGTGTGTGTGTGTGTGTGTGTGTTTATGTATGTGTTTGTGTTTTCACTTTCCATGCTTTAGAGAGCTCTCCTGTGTACAATCTTAGTTTTCAATTTTGACAATTTTATTTGTTATGCCAAAAGATTTTTAATGCCATCATATTTAATCCTTTCCCTAAAGTGACTTGTTTCTTGGATAATAAAGACATAAATTGTCGTTTCCCTGTTGAACCTTAGAATATAAAACTCTTTCTGGTTAGCTAAACTAATTCAAACATGGAATGTAATGAGTAATATTTATACCTAAAAATGTACCTGACTATAAGCAAAGGGGGGAGGTGAGGAGCTTTTTCATTCCCAGGCAATTTTCATCTAGTTATTAATCACTGAATTATAGGAGCCAGTAGGACATAATGGAAAAGACAATAAGACGTAATGTGTAGGTAACTGGGCTCAAGGTCAAGAAGCCTGGGGTTCATGTATTGGCCCAATATCTGGCACATAGTAGATCCTTAAAATATTTATTGATTGGTTTATTGATACACGTGGTCTATGTGAACCTAGGCAAGTCATTTAACTTCTTATTGCAATAAACAACTCTCAAGATTAAAAGTTGCACAGAAATTACCAGTCTACATCAAGGGAATTTCCTTATCTGGTAACTCCTTATATCATTAATATTTTAGATTCTGCTTCTGTCCCTAACTTTTCATATTCTGCACTGAACCTACCTTGTACACAAATCCCCCTCTTTAAAAAGTAATGAACTAGCTCTTCTGAGAGTTAGTCAGAAGTTTCTTCTAGGGACATGATACCACACAGAAAAGTACTGATACTAAGAGATTCTATCTGCACCAAAGTTTATTTTCTCATGCCATGAGAGTGAACTACAAAAGACTGCATGCATCACACTTCCTGGGTTCTTCATCTAAATACTAATCATAGTAGAAACCATGAGTAAGACATCAGTTGAGAATTGTGTTATATTTCATTTTTTTTTAGGTTTTTGCAAGGCAAACGGGGTTAAGTGACTTGCCCAAGGCCACACAGCTAGGTAATTATTAAGTGTCTGAGACCGGATTTGAACCCAGGTACTCCTGACTCCAGGGCTGGTGCTTTATCCACTATGACACCTAGCCGCCCCATAGAATGGTGTTATATTTCTTATATACTTTTGCTTAATCAAAGAGATATGACAGTGATGGGACTAGATTATAAGTCCTGAATTTGTAGTTATGTCTGTATTTTAGCTTAGAGATGGATCTAGGAGAAGCCATGAATATTCTGCTATACAAAATATTTTCTAATGTTTATTTCTTTTACTGATTTTGTGAAACAACAGTAAAATATTGTATAAAATATTCAAAAATAACTGGGGGAGGGGAGGAGGGGGGGGAAAGAGTAGTTAACTACTTTATTTCTAGGTCACAGGACTAGAATTCAGCAGAACCTGGTAGGATTTTCTGTTATTCGGGTATTCAGAGCTATTCTGAATGAATAAGTCCATTTAAAGGAACACATTAAGCAAAGTTACCCCAAAACAAATGGATGTAAGGAAAAGAAGATCATGAACAACTTTTCCATGTCAGTAGGATGGAGGATAAAAAGCCAGTTAAGAACTACCAAGACAGCCAATGTCAGTGTTGAGCTTCTCAAGGTCAGATTCCAATTTTAGAAAATAAAATCATTAGTGATTGTCAGTACTACTTAGCAGTTAAATTTGCTGCTATTAATATTTTGATAATTTTTTTCCTTTTCTGTCACTGACTTCTATGATATGCTTGATGGTTCAGTTGCTGATTCAAAGTATCTTTTTATGAATAATTCCAAATTGTTTCCAAGACCATTTGGACCAATTCATATCTCCATTAACAGTGAATAACATGTGTGTCTTCCCCTTGCCCCTCAGACTTAAATTTTTTTCAATTTTTATCATCTTTGCCAACTTGCTACATATTCAGTAAAACTTTGGAGCTGTTTGAATTTACATTTCTCTTATCAAGGAACTGGTGAATTTTTATATGATCATTGATCATTTTCATTTTTCTTCTGAATATTTTTATTTAAATTTTGAAAAATCAGCTGAAATATGTGAGAAGTCAATTTCTGGCTAGAAAGATGTCTCCTAGAGGATCTATGAAGAAGAGACAAAGAGGGAAAGGGAAAGCATTCTAGGCTTGGGAAAGAGCCAGTGAAAATTCTTGGAGTTAGGAAATGAAGAACACTTTAAAAACTGCAAGGTGGTCACTGCTACTTGATAATTGAGTACATGAAAGGGTTAGATAGGAGGAAGGAAGGGGTATAAGGTATAAGAAGACTGAAAAAAAGGAGAGAATTATATTCTGTTGTTTAGTTATTCAATCATAGATGATTTTTCATGAATCCATGAACCATAGGACACCAAGTCCTCTATCCTCCACTATATCTTTAAATCTTCCCAAGTTCATGTTCATTGTTTTCATAGCACTATTTTTATCTTCTACCATCCCCTTTTCCTCTGAACTTTAATCTTTCCAAGCATCAAAGTCTTTTCCAATGAATCCTGTCTTATTATGTGGCCAAAGTATTTTAACTTCAGCTTCAATATTTGATATTCCAATGAATAGTCTGTGAATTAATTTCTTTAAATATTGACTAATTTTGATTTTCCTGCTATCCCAGGAACTCTGGGAAGTTTTCTCAGAATCACAATTCAAAAGTGTTTGTAATTGATCAAAATTCTCTGAGCAACTAAACTAGTTATAAGTGCTTTTTATTCATTTAGAAAATGATAATACTTTTGGAACTATAAAAGAATATTATATCAGAGAATATTGTCTTTGTTAAATAAAGATGGTATTTAAGAGTGATTTCTCAATAAATTGTCAGAAAGAGACTATTGTTGGTCACACAATTTTCAGATAGTAAAGAGAAAAAGCAATGAGATTATTCATCAAGTCACTTTATTTGTTGAATTTAGATGCCCCCTAGGACAGTGGCACAGCTTGGAAAAGATTAAGTATTCCTGTCATTCTCATACTATAGTTCCAGGAGATCATTGTGTTCTTGTCTTCTTTTATGGGGAAATCAGCTTGAACTACAAAATAGCAGCAATAACTAATGCTCCTTTGGTCTGCCCCAGACCACTCTACTGAGGTAAAGATATGCTAAGTTGGAAATAACACCTTCAATATCTGCATTTTCATCTCTGTAGAAAAAGACACTGTGAAATGCATGGCGCACACATAAACAAACAGATTTATGAATATACACATAATATGCACATTGTATGCCTACTGCTGTTTCGCAACTATATTAATATATCATCAAGTAATAAAAGCCTGCTATAAAACTGTTCAATTGATTCTTGTTCAGTTGATTCTCCATCTATAATATTTATAATATTGTTCTGGTAAAACTGACCCTTTTAACACTGTTTCAGCCAATTTGTGTTAGTGTGGAACAATGTCAGGATGCCTATCTGCATACATGGAGATAGACTTATAATCTGCATATATCTGTATAGATATTTAATATAATACTCATTTATTCATTACATCGGCAAGCATTTATTAAGTACCATGTGACAGGCACAATACTACATGCTAGAGAAGCAAACAGAGGCAAAAACACTTTCCCTCCCCTCTAAGAGATCTTTTTCTAGTTCTATTTACAATACAGATAACTAGTAAGTCCAAGGTATATACAAAAACAGTTTGAAGTGAATCTCAGAGGAAAATGCACTAAGTTGGGAGGGGGAAGGACAAGGAAAGAATTCTTACAGAAGTGAAATTTTAGCTATCTTGAAAGAATTCAATGAATTTAAAAACTTGGGATGAGGATACAGAGGTTTAAGAAAAAGCCAGTGCAAAGATACTGAATGTAGAGATGGAGTGTTGTTTCCAAGAAACAGCAGAATGAAGTAAAGTGTAAGAAGACTTGAAAGGCAAGAAGGTGCAAGGCTTTTAAGCAGAGAAATTTAGTTTTGATTCTAGAAGTAATAAGGAGCCATTAGAGTTTATTTGGGTTGGAAGGGGTAGTTGGAAGCAGTGGGACTCGGTCAAGCTTATCTATGCTTTAGGAAAATCTCCTTGGCAACTAAGTGGAGGCTAGATTGGAATGGGGAAAGAATTGAGGCAGGGGGTCCAATTAGAACACTATTGCAATAATTGAGGTGAAAAGTGATGAGGGTCTATACAAAGACTGTTGGCTATGTGAACGGAGAGAGGGGACTTAGATAAAAAATGCTGTAAAGGTAAAAACAAGACTTGACAAGAGATTGGTATTTGCAGTGAGTGTGAGGAAGAAGTCAAGAATGACTTTGAGGTTTTGAGCCTAGATGACTAGGAAGATGGGAGTATACAATGCTTTTCCTAAGCGTGTGTGTGTGTGTGTGTGTGTGTGTGTGTGTGTGTGTGTGTGAGAGAGAGAGAGAGAGAGAGAGAGAGCGCCGCACATATACACACTTGAAAGGCAAAATAATGAAAAAATAAAACTGGATTTGAAATCAGGAAGATTTAGATTCAAGTTCTGCTCCACCCTGATTGTGTAACATTGGGCAAGACATTTAATCTCTCAATTTTAGGTAACTAACTCTCTCAGGCTTAAAATAGAAGAAAAGGTACCAATTTGGATTAGTAAAGGTATTTTCCTGATTAGGTGTTCCATCTATCAATGAAACATGCACATACACACGTTTCCACCCATTGCTCCAAAATCATTTAAACTTTGGGAAATGATACAGTACCTTTAATAATACAGCACATCCAAGACCATGATTATCTTTTAGACTGGAAAACAAACAATCTCCACAACATCTTTTCCTGGGATAGAGAGTCCTTGGGTCAGAATGTTTGTAGACTTTCAGGAGATCACATTTTGTTTTAAGGTTTCATCAAGTCTTGAGGAAAGGACGTTTTCCCGTGATTAGAGGAAATATGAGGAGAAGTGGAGAGTCAAGAATGAGGTAAAAGCAGACAATCAGACAGACTAGATAGTGAAGGGAAAGAAGGTATATATATGAATGAATGGCAGAAGAGTGGGCTGGAACTAAGAACAGAACAAACCAGCAGTAGTGAATTTGATGGAAATAGGTGAAAGCAAAAACTAGCTGCCTTCCCAGAAAATGGGAAATATTTCAGTCCCCTATACATTGCTTATTTGCTCATTTATATTTCTTTTACTTGATACTGCTAACAAATTAGATAGTCAATAATAGTGATTTCTGGCTAAGCAAGGAAGTTTATGGTAAGAAGTTGAGAGGAGAGAAGCTAACCACAGGAGGTAATATTTCTTTGGTCTTATTCTCAGGTAGGAGCTAGACTGGTTATAGAGTTTCTGTCATATTTGTAATTTCTTATTGCATTTTATAGCATACGCACCTTTGAGGCAATAGTCAATTAAAGGGCAGCTTTAGGTACAGTTATTCTAAGAAGCTCTGAGAGACATTTCTTATACCATGCATCCTATACCCACACCCTACAAAAGAAATCATTATTAAATAACTGATTGTTAATATTGAGGAGACCTAGATTGTTTTCCATTCCAAGATCCTCGTTCTCTACTAGGTCAAGGCAGAATCTGAAGGATATTGTTGATGGATAAAATTATCAAAATCCCTGGGTATATGCCTTTTGATCTTAGATGGGAGTTATTGCTCTACCTAACTAGAGGACTTTACTAAGAACTTTATCTAAGTGAATTTCCATTCTATGTTACAGTCAGATCTGGGAAGAGATGGACACTCTCTCTAGATTGCCCTAGGCAGGGGTAATCTGAATAAGAGATGTCTCTTTGTCCAAGACTAAGTGATCAGAGTACCCAGTAGTGATGGCTCACCTAAGAAATTCCTTCTCCAATAATTACAATAATAAGCCCACCTCTGATTATAACATTCATTCTTTTATTACTTGTTAACCAATCAAAGTTGTTTGCCACCCTCAGAATACCCACTCTTGCAAGGCACATAGTAGCACTGAATGGGTTCCATGTAGCATTCAAGAGTGCCCCTGAGCCCTTTTATTGATTACTGATCACATGCTTAATAAAGTGATTAACTACAAACAATGTCTCTCAAACTTTTTATATGTCCCAGTAGATAGACAGACAATGGGGTGATGAATCCAGACTTGCAATTTCAATTGTCTAGGAAATTCTTTTTAAGTAGAATCTTTACACTGATGAAGATTAGTAATTCATCTATAATTTCCATTTTGGAGAGTGGCCTGGGGAATTTTGAGGTTTGCTGATTTATCCAGGGTATCAGATCTAGTATATGCCATATACAGGTCTTGAAGCTGGATCTTCTTGATTCCAAGGTCTGTCCTCTATCTGTCATGCTATTTTTACTCTCACATAAATCAAATTTGTCTGTATACAGTTTTTCTATCTTTTTTTCTCTCAAACGTAATTCCTATAAAATCTGAATTGTCATTTTTAAGAACATGATCACTTCTACTAAAATTCTACTTCAGCTCAACCGATGATGAGGGATAGGTAACCTTGAGTTTTTGAAGGCTATAGCAGCACAATGCAAGTTTTAGTGGATTCCATGGAACTAGTTTTCTACTCTGGTTCCTCTGACTCCATGCTGCCTCTCTAAAACATGTATTTGCTAAATTGTGTGTATATATATATATATATATATATATACATATATATATATATATATATATATATATCCAATGCTTAAAACAAAACTGGGCAGCATTCCATAATATCCTTTACTACTCAATGTCACTTCTCACCCCCATCCCAGGTGGGAAACTCTATACCCAGGCTTTATATTTCTCCTAGGGCAGAGAGGAAGGAATCAAGAAACTGCAATAGTAACAAAAGAATGTCTGGAACATAGAGAAATAAATGGTAGGTCTCACTTTTCCAGTTATGTCTGAGTGAAAGGAATATCTTTGATGGGGTTAAGGCAGAGTATGCTTGATAACAATGAGATCACAGGGAAAAGGAATCTTTAGAATTATTTTCAATTGCCCTACTACAAGCAAATTCTGGGGGGGTCTTGCTAAGAACTCAGCGGAGAGGTAATTTGTAAGTTTTCCTCTCATTTCTCATTTTAACTCAGAGATGTCCTAGAACTATATATCTCCTAGAAAAAGTCAAAATTTTGAATAAAATAATTTATACCTCACATGCAACAATTAGGGCTTGATTTATTATCTTGTTAATTTTTCCAGACTTAAGAAAGAGATAGAAAAAGCATTAATAATGCAGATTAAACTTTAAAGTGTTTTTTTTCCTGAATATTTACTTTGTTAAAGGTTTACCAGTACTTTACTACTTTACCTCCCACTCTTGCCCAAGTTCTTCATATTCTCTGGCTATGTGATTCCATCTACATGCAAAAAAAGAAAATTAATAGTCTGTTCTTATCTCAATAGAAACTGGGGGAAAAGTCATTAGGGAACTGAAATATAGAGAATTATGTTCAAATCCAGGTGGTCTTCTTTGCTGATTATCACCACTGTATTATGTATTTATTACTAAGTTGCTGACAAATGTATATTCTATGGAAACATAAGATTCTTTTTCATTAACAATGATGGTGTTGACAATGAGGACAACAATGATGATAATGATGATGATGGTGATGAGGATGATGATAAGACAAAAAGTAATTTAAATTGTGGCAGCTGTTGAACATCTGGATCTATTTCTCAAGGATGAAGAAACACTTTGAAATCTTCTTGTATAGGGGCATTATACTTTAAAAGTGAAAAAACCCCTCTAAATTATCCCTCAGTGTGTCAATATTCCATTTCTGTATAAAGGTGGGAAGAAATCATTATTTGTAAACAATTAGAAAAAATTGTAGCATAAAGACAATGTGTTTTTTTATAAAATCCTTTTCAATCAATATAATTTCTTTTTAAAAGAGTTAGTCTTTTGAGATAGAAAGGAAGCCATAGAATTAATAACTGACAGAGGGCTTATGACTGTAGCATGCTTAACATATTCATGAACCAATTAGGAAAACATGGCTGGCATGCCATCATTAATGGTTGGAGGGTTCAGTTCAAAAAGTAATTGGTCTGCTGGTGCATGAGATTATTTGCTGCATTCTGAAGCACTTATTACCTTCAGGTGACCGTCATTTGTTCTCTAGTGGCTATATCTACACGGAACCACTGCCTCAGATGGATTTTATCAAAAATGGCTTTTGTTGCATGTGCAGGCATCAACCTAATGGCGCCAGGGAAAATGACCTTTTTTTTTAATGGGCGGAGTCTTCAACAGGAGTAAGCACTTACTGTTAGTCTTGTATTTCATCAATTCCCATTATAAAGTGGTGCCCCAGTGTGAATATCCACCATTTGCATCTGTATCACCACACTTGTCAATCAATAACTGAGTCTAAAGATGGAACAAACCCAGAATCCTAACCAGTAGGAAATGGGTAAAAACCCATTCAGTTGCTGGAACAAAACTGCATCTTTTGTTTGAAATGAAAAAAAAAATTCTGTGATCATTCATAACCTCCAAATCACAAGGTTTTTTTTGCTTTTACCTTTAATTTTTTTTCAAATTTCTAGACAGAAATTGTCACTTTTTCTTGACATACAGTCTTAACAAAATATTGCTTCTATGAAGTAGGAATGAAATTAATAGCTGCTGTAATTATGTCAGAACTTAGACATCATCTCTCTTTGGGGGGGCTCAGGTTCCCCAGTTGTAAAATCAGGGGTTGGGAATGCATGAGTTCTAAAGTCCTCCTTCTGACACCAACATTCTATGTTTCTGAGTAGGCAAATCAATATATATAGATCAATTTCCAAAAGGAGGAACTCTATTTAATTTACCTTTAATGAAATAGAAAGTGGGATTAATGTCTGGACAAAAAGGGAAAAAGATGACCAGAAGCATCAAATTCCCTAATGGAGGAAAGTTCAGAGTCTGGTTCAGAGGCACTTGCATTCAAGAGAAACCAAATACTCAAATCTATTCTCCATTATCTCTCCATATCAGTTCAGCTAACTCCAACTACTTCCCAATCCATCAAGAGGCAAAATTATTAAAGGATTTATGATTTTTGTGATCTATCCAGATCTTTTTTATTTATTCATTCATTCATTTATTTATTTATTCTTATTTTTGTACAAATGATGTTTTTATATACATTACTAAAATATTCTTGTTTCAGAGTAAACATAATACCACCTCCCCAAAAAAACTATAGAGCTGCATAAGTGATAAAGTAAAAGAAAGAGAAAAAAATTAAAATAATAATAATAATAATAATAATAATAATAATAATAATAATAATGATAGGTGCAGCCAGGTGGCACAGTGGATGGAGCACTGGCCCTGGAACCAGGAGCACCTGAGTCCAAATCCAACCCCAGACACCTAATAATCACCCAACTGTGTGATCCTGGGCAAGTCACCCCAACCCCATTTCCCTGAAAAAACAAAAAAGACCCAAAATAATAAAAAATAATAATAATGATAATAATAAGGGCGGCCAGAATATGCAGCAGACAGAGCACCAGCCCTGGAGCCACGAGCACCAAGTGTAAATCTGGGGCCTCAGACACCCAACAATCACCAGCTGTGTGGCTCTAGGCAAGCCACCCAGCCCCACCTGCCCTGAACCCCCATAATAATAATAATAATAATAATAATAATAATAATAATAATAATAATAATAATAAATATGCTTCATTATGTGTTCCAACACCTCCATCTCTGTCACGAGTGGATCACATTCTTTATGATAAGTCCATCACAAAAGCTACTTCCATATTTTTCCACTGTTGCCATTGCTGATTGCAACTCCCTCCATTCGTACTTCCCCATTACCATATACTATATTTTCTCTCTCCTTTCACTCTGTCTCTGCTGCAGCAGACAGATCCCCAGCCCTGGGGCCAAGAGGCCCTGAGCCCCCATACCACCCCTTAGGCCTAGCATCCAGCAGGCCCTATGGTCCTGGACAGGCCATCCAATCCCAGCCCCTTGCAAGAAGTAAAAAAGAAAATGTGTTAGATCTGACCACTCTACCCCCATAGTCCATGCTCTCCTCCATCACTCACATCCCCCTTTCCCCCTGCCTCCCCTTCTCTCTTCTTACTCTAGAGGTCTATACCCCATTGAGTATCTATGCTGTTTCCTCTCCTAACCACCTCTGATGAGAATGAAGATTCCCTCATCCCCCTTGCCTATCTCCCTTCCATATCATTGCAATAGCTCATTATAATAAAAAGAATCTTATTATATGAAATATTTTAGCCTATTCCACCTTTCCTTTTTCTTTCTCCTATTACATTTCCCTTTTAGCCACTGATCCCATTTTTACATTATATCTTCAAATTCAGCTCTCTCCTGTGCATCATCTATAAAAGCTCCTTCTGCCTGCTCTATTAAATGAGAAGGTTCATATGAGTATTATCAGTATCATTTTCTATGCAGGAAGAGATGTAGTTCATCATCATCATTAAGTCCCTCATATTTTACCCTTTTCCTCCACTCTCTATGTTTCACCTGAGTCTTGTACCTGAAGATCAAACTTTCTGTTCAGCTCTGGCCATTCCAACAGAAACATTTGAAATTCCCCTGGTTCATTGAAAGTTCATCTTTTTCCCTGAAAGAGGATGTTCAGTTTTGCTGGGTAGTTGATTCTCAGTTGCACTCTAGGCTCTTTTGCCTTCCAGAATATGGTATTACAAGCCCTATGAGCTTTTAATGTATTTTCTGCTAAGTCCTTTGTGATCCTGACTGCAGCTCCATGATATTTGAATTGTGTCCTGGTTGCTTGTAATATTTTCTCTTTGACTTGGGAGTTCTAGAACTTGTCTATAATATTCTTAGGGGTTGGTTTTTTTTGGATCTCTTTCTCAGGGATATTGGTGGATTCTCTCAATTTCTATTTTTCCCTCTGCTTCTAGGATATCTGGGCAATTTTCCTGTAGTAATTCTTTAAAAATGATGTCAAGGCTCTTTTCCTGATCATGACTTTAAGGTATTCCATTAATTTTTAAATTTTCTTTCCTGAGCCCCCATACCACCCCTCTTTTTCATATCAGTTGTTTTTTTTCAATTAGATGTTTCACATTTTCTTCTAATTTTTCATTCTTTTGGTTTTGAAGTATTCTGTCTTGATTTCTTGTAAAATCAGCAGCTTCCCTCAGTTCCATTCTACATCTGAAAGATTTGTTTTACTCAGAGAGCTTTTTTTATCTCTTATTCCATCTGGCCAATTCTCTTCAATAACTTTTTGAACAGTTTTATCCATTTGATCTATGCTGGTTTTTAACATGTTATTTTCTTTAGCATTTGTTTTGGATCTCCTTGACTAAGCTGCCGACTTCTTTTTCATGTTTTTCCTGCATCTCTCTCATTCTTTTCTCAATTTTTCTTTTCTCCTTCATTTGATTTTCATAGTATTTTCTGAGCTCTGTCATAGCCTGAGCCCAATTTATGTTTTTCTTGGAGTCTTTAGATGAGGGAGCTTGTACTTTCTCATCTTCAGATTGAGTTTTTTGATCCTTCTTGAGATCATAGACAAAGTATTTCTCAATGCTGTTCCTCTTTTTTCTCTGCTTACTCATTTCTCCAGCCTATGCCGGATTTTGGGGTGCTTCCTGAGCTTTTGAGTATTATTGGGACACCCCCCACAAGGATCTCTGTGCATGAGGCTCTGTCTTCCTTCCTGGTCTGTGAATGACCACAAGTGTACCCCTCTGCCATGGGGCTGAGGTGGGGGATGGGGCTGCTGTTCTAGACTGCCATCAGTATCTGAATGTAGTCAGAGACACAGAGTCCTATTCCAGGGACAGAGGACAGACCTTGGCAATCTCTCTCTACTCCCCTACCTAGGCTCGGCATTCACACCTGGGGGCTCCTGCTTACTGGCTCCACCTGCTTCTGATTCCTGAATCTGGGCTACCATTGCCATGCTTCTTGCTGAGTGCCCTGAGGGCTGGGCTTCACGTTTGCTCTAGCACAGGTCCCCCCGCTGATCCCCCAAGTTGGGTCTGGTGCTCCCCAGGGTGTAGATGAGGAAATTGCCCCCACTGCTGTGAACCTCAGCTCCTAGTGCCCTGGGGCTGCCTCCAAGAGGCTGAAGTTCCTTCACCCTGGTGGGCAGCCCCTCTAACCCCAAGAGCCTTTCCACTCTTTTCCAGGTTACCTTGGGCTGGAGAATTGCCTCACTGGATCCCTCTGTGGGTTCTGTCTCTCAAAAATTCAGTTAGAATCCTTATTTTATAAGCTTGGAAATATCAGAGAGAGAGCACCTAAGAGAGGATCCTCTCCTGTCACCATCTTGACCCTGCCCCCCCATCCAGATCTTAATCTGAAAATTTTGCTGTGAAAAGTTTTTGTTCCAAAGTAATTATTTCCTTTCTGTTTCTAAATACATTAGTTCTAAATGTTTTGAAATAATCAAAATGGTTCATTTTGTCTTCTGTGATCACCTCTATCCCCCCTTGCTCTTGTCACACCTATGCAAAAACATCTCCATTTTCCTCCAATTTTTTTTATGTTATGGCCTTTTAAATTTAGGTTATGTATATGTAAAATTTTTAACAGACAGCTTTAAAGTTTTTCCAGTAAATTTTAATCAAATAGTGAATTCTTACCCAGCAATTAGTGTCCCATTGTTTATCAAATAGTGTACTATTAAGTGAGAAGAGGGAGAAGGAAGGAGAGAATATATAACCCTTCTGTGCCAACCACTGTCTTAAGGGTTTTGCTAATTTAAAAAAAATTCTCATTTGATTTATCTCAGCAACTCTGAAAGGTAGGTATTATTATTATCTTCATTTTACAATTTAAGAAATTGAGACAATCAGAGGTTAAATGACTTGCTCAGGGTGATAGAGCAAATAAGTGTCAAATATGAACTCATGCTTTTCTGACTGCAGAAACAATACTTTATCAACTGTGCCACTAATTTTATTGTTTCCAAGTCTTGTTTACTTAATTTGTCCTATCAGTCATTTCATTCCTTTTTCTAAAACTCATTTCAATTTTTATTTAAAGTAATTATCACTTTAATATAATTTCCTGACACCATTAGGCCACCTTCATTTTTATTTTTTTATCACATCCCTTGAGACTTTTGATTTTTTCTTTTAGAGTTGGGAAGAGTTTGGAAACTCTTGAGAGTTTCCAAAAGTCCCTCTTCAAGTTATCTTAAAATTAAAACTATTTTTATAACAATCCTAAGACATTTTAATTTCTAACATGTTAAATATATCAGATATAGCTCACATGATGATGATGATGATGATTATGACTTTCACATAAATACAATCTCTTTAAGGATCCTCATCAATTTTCAAAAATATAATGGGATAATAAGACAAATAGTTTCAAAATTGCTGCTCTAGTTACATAAATTTTGTTAAGATCTGGCAATTTATTTGGCAAGGAACCAAATCAGTAAATGAATTTATGTGGCAACTTTGAAAAAGCATCCATTTAATCTGAATTAATATGTGACCTATTCTGAAATCTATTCTATTCGTGAACAATATCCTAATGTGATCCTTTTATGTTCTCTCTATGACCCATAAGAAGGTAAATTTCTAAAATATTAAATTTGTATTTACTCCTACTTACATTTGTAGATCTCATCCCAGCCTCCTTCATTTGTCTCTTTTCCAGATGGGAATGCATCATCCTTCCCTCTTCTTCTTCTAGTGGGTTCTCCCTACTTGGAAATATTTTAAGCAGAGGCTGGATAAAGACATGAAGGATATGTTCAAGTGAAGTTTTCTTTAATGTTGGGTTAGTTGACTACTAGTGCCTCTTTAAACTCTCAAATTCTGTGATTCTTGCTTCTTTTCTGGCTTAAGCAACTTTTTATGTTATTGTCACCTTCTCACAAAATATTGGTTCACTAAAATCTCTTACATTTTTCCTTTTTAAAGAAATTTTATTGATAATTTTGTATATATATTGCCTAAATTTCTCCCTATATTCCTTTTCCTACCACTACTAGAAATCCATCCCATGTAACAAAGAGTATTTTTTAAAGCAAGTAGAAAACAATGAGTCATGCAAATCAATATGCTGAAAAAAATTTTTTTTAATGTTGACAAAGTTCTACAAAAGAGAGGGGAGAGGTTTTCTCATCTCTATTCTTTGGGACAATACTTGCTCTTTGAAATTTTGCAACATTAATTTTCAACAACTTCTTAAAGTTATATCTAAGTTTAGTATTAGAATCTCTGAGTATGGACATTTTTGTCACTTTTTTTGCATAAATCCAAATTGCTTTCCAAAATGATTATACTGAATCCCAACTCCATCAAGAAAGCACTGGTGTTTCTATCATCCCACAATCCATCTATCTATTCCTGTCTTTTGTCACCTTTGCCATTTTTCTGACTATGAGATGAAATCTTGGTTTTATTTTAATTTTAATTTTTCTCATTGTTAGTAATGTGAAGTATTTTTGATGTAGCTATTAATACTTTGTAATTTTTGTTCTGAAAACTATTTATTCATTTTAATTTGACAACTTAATAATTGAGGAATATATTCCCTTGGTCTTGTAGATGCATTAATTTTATTTATGCAGAAGCTTTTCAATTTCATGTAATCAAAATCTTCTATTGTATCTTTGTAATGGACTCAAATGGATTAAGAATAAATCTCCTACTCAAAACTTTTGCAAATATGTGATCTGCTTCTCTTCTAAAATTTTTATAGTATAATCTTAAATATTAAGGGCAGGACATATATCCATTTTGAATTTATTATGGAATAAAGCATAAGATGTTGCTTTAAAGATAATTTGTTCTATATTGATTTCCATATAAAATTGGAAGGTTTTTCTAAGTATCTTATGTTTTCTATTTTCTCAAACACTGAGTTATTGAGATCCATTATTTTTGTTTCTCCTTTATTTAGTTCCTACATCTCTGTTTTTTAATTGATATTATGTGATTTTGATGATCATCACTTTATAATATACTGCAGGGACTAGAAAATGCTATCCCCTCCTCCTTCCTATCTTTTTCATGGTTTCCTTAGATGTTCTAGACATTTTTTGTTTCTCTAAATGAATTTGAGTATTATATTGTCAAGTTAGATAAAGTATCCCTTTGATAATTTGGTTAGTATAACATTGCAACTGTAAATTAACTTCAGTGACACTATTTTTTTTAGGTTTTTGCAAGGCAGTGGGGTTAAGTGGCTTGCCCAAGGCCACACAGCTAGGTAATTATTAAGTGTCTGAGGCTGGATTTGAACTCAGGTACTCCTGACTCCAGGGCCGGTGCTCTATCCACTGCATCACCTAGCCGCCCCAACACTATTATTTTTAATTATGTTCACATGGCCCAGTCATAAGCACTGACTATTCCTCCAGTAATTTAAATTGTTCTTTATTTTTAAGAAGCACTTTGTAATTGAATTTATATAAGCATTTTATGTACTCGAGCAGGTGGATTCTCAAATATTTATACATTTTGTAGTTATCTTAGTTGAATTTCTCTCTCAATTATTATGTCTTAGATTTTTGCTATCATTATAAAGATGCTACTGATTTAGGGAAGTTGATTTTGTAGCTTCCAAATTGCTAAAACTCTTGTGTCTAAATTAGTATCTGTGCTATTTTTCTAGAATATACAAGTATATCATCAAGGCATTAGCAAATAATAATTTTATCTCTTATTTACTTGTCTTAATATCTTTAATTTCTTTCACCTCTCTTATTGCTATACTTGCATTTGTAGGACTATGTCATTTCAGTGGGAAAAATGAACAACTTTATTTTATTCTTGTATTTATTGGGAAAGTTTCTAGCATATCCACATTACATATGACATTTGCTCTTTGTTTTATATAGAATACATTCTATGATGTTAAAAGGCATCCTACTACAATTATATTTTGTTAGACTTTTTCATTTTTTTAAGCACAAATCAATTGTACTTTGTATAAGGCATTTTTAAACTAATTATTTGGTGTGGAATGCTTTAGTTGTAATATAAATAATTATGTTGACTATTTCCCTATGGTTGAATCATTTTTACATTAATTTCTTGGACAAATTATTGCAGTCTGTTTGACAGGATTTTACTTAAGATATTTGAATTTATATTCCTTAATGTGTTTTCTCTTTCCCTGGTTTAAGTATTAGGACTGTATTGGTTTCATAAAAGGGGTAAAATAGAGTGTTCTCTTTTTCAATTTTAAAAAATTTTGAAGCAATGCTTCTGCAAATTCACCAGAACCAGGAGTTTTTTCAGTTGCTTTGAGATTAATTCTATTTCCATTTCTGAAATAGGATTATTTAATATCTCTATTTAGTCTTTTTTACATGATTTTTTTTTATTTTTGAAGGTAATCTTCTGTCTTGTGGTTTCA
The DNA here is from genome assembly GCF_037893015.1 of Macrotis lagotis. NCBI lineage: Eukaryota > Metazoa > Chordata > Mammalia > Peramelemorphia > Peramelidae > Macrotis > Macrotis lagotis. Next base: position 127,110,584 of record NC_133663.1, on the reverse strand, counting down.
ATTTAACTGGCATATATTACTGTACAAAGTCAGTTCTGTTAGTTCTTTTCATTTATTCTGATTTTGTAATGGTTTCATTTTTTGCTATTTTCTTGAACTAGTTTTCTGCCTCCTTTTTTAATCAGTTGACTTATTTCATTACATTTGGTAATTTAAAAAAACAGATTTAGATGTTTATCAGTTTTACAATCTTTTCCCTTGCAAGTTAATCCATTTCTCTTCTAATTTTCAATATTTCCTTCTTCCATGCTTATTATTTTTGTAAATTTCTAAATAATTTGAATATTCAGTCTATCAATCCTTTCTTTTATCCTTTCATTAATATATGTTTTAGGGATATAATTTTTTTTCCCTGAGACTAGTTTGAACCATTATATTTTTTTTTAAAATATGTGCCCTGCTTAATATGAACTGCTTAAAATCAGAGACTATTTCACTTTTTCCCCTGTATTCCTTACTTATAGCATCATTCTTTAAATACAATATGTACTTAATAAATACTTTAACCACCTTTAACCACATAGTTCAGATAATATATCTTTATGCTTTCTTTTACCTCTCAGTTCAAATTCTCTTTTTATTAAATATTAAATATTTACTTAGATTTTCCTTTAATAATTACACTAATTTACCTTCTCAGATTTCTCTTGCTCAGATTATTGACATTAAATATTCTGATCATTTCTGAAGTTGTATGTGTGTGTGTATGTGTGCATGTGTGTTTTGCAGGAATCCCTCAAATCTTGATTGTTAGAGATGTTTTTGTCATTGATGATTTGAAACCCTTTTGCAAGACATCATTTTTGGTTTCTTTTCTCTTTCTCAATTTTTTCATGACTATGGAATAATTCTAAATTATTCGAATTTATATTCCTTCATAGCTGAAGGTCTTTCTTCTGGTTCCTTGCAACATTTGTTGCTTGGTATTAAAATTTTGAAATTTAACCACAATATTGCTTGAAGTTTCTAGTGTGGGATTTTTCTTTTGCAGAAATATATGTACTCGATCAAACAACTTTTTATCTTAAAAAAATTTGGGCAGTTTTCATAAATTATTTCTATAGCATTCAAGTGTTTTTTTTTAAATTAATCACATCTTTCTGGGAGACTAAATTATCTCAGCAAAACTTGTCCTATGTAGACTTCAGTAACTTGCCATATGTAGAAGTCATATATTCTTTCAAAAATTTTTCAGAATTAATTTTCTTTTACTTTTTAAGTTCTGAATCTGTTATCCCCTTTTTTTTTAATTTGAAAAATCTAGTCTCTGACCTAATATCTATTCTCAAATTCTTTTTCAAAATTTTCTTTTTTCTTTTAACCATTCTGGATTTTCTTAATACCATTCTATGATCTCTGGGGAGGCTATATAATTCACTTTTTTATTAGTCAATTTGGATTAATTTTTCTTCATAGCATAATACTTGTTCAATGTGTATGTCATTTCTTTGAATCACTTGTGTTTTTTACTATTTTTATGAATCACTTAATTTTTGCGAAGCTCAAGTTCTGTACATATTTTCTCTTTTGAATTTTTTTGTCTTTTAGTCTTTGTTTTTTATTCTCTAGATTTTATTCTCTTGATCCCTCTTCCCTCTTTGCCCTTTCTCCATTTCACTCCACCTACTTCTAAGCCTAGGCAACCTCAGCCTCCTAATATTGAAGAATATATGAGTCTGACTAAGTGTCTGCCCAAAGTAACAACCAAAAGAAGATGACTTATCCTAATGTGGTTCATAGTTTTCTTTTACTGAAGTAGAAAAATACTTAGGGTTTTACTTCAAGTTATTTGTACTGCCATCTCTACCCTACTGCCCCATCCTTTACAGTTGTACTCCCATTTCTTCATGACTGAACAGAATCAGTGATTTTTGCCTAATGTTGATTGGAGATGGAAGTTCAGACTGAGATATTACCATAACTAAACCCCAAAGCACAAATCTTCAATGTTGTTTCTACTAACTCTTCCCAGTGCTCAGCTGAGTTGAAGGTACTGAAAGAAAGCTCTAAATATTTTAGTTGTCTATTGTTATGTCTTATGACTTTTATCCTGTAGGATGTTTTTTGCCTTCCTATTTTGTGTATTTCATTTTAACTTCTCTATATTTTAGCATTTTTTTGAGGTTGTAACATTAGAGAGGTATGTGGAAAACAGTTCTTTATCATCCTGATGACCACTGTGAAGGCTTGCTGTGATGGAAAAAAATACTTCCCTGTTGGAAAATGAGCCTATTTGCCCATAAGTAGTTCTCACTTCTTGCTCCCCCAAATTGTAGCACATGTCGTGGCCACTTTCTGGTAAAACCATTTTGACAGATAGGCTAAACTAGATTGAAGTTAACTAACAAGTCTCAAACCTATGCATGAATTAGGAGGATATCTATCCCAAGCATGTGGAGACATCCCCCAGCAGAATAAACAAATGAGAACAATTTCTTCCAAGGTGACTGAAGCAAGCACGATGGAGGGCTTGGAGTTTGATTAAACCAAGATGCCAAAATCATCTGCTGCATCAGAGATCATTGTCAGTGTCTCAAATTTTGTCCTACCACTAGAAGAGAGAGGTTGAACCCTTTGTGCAATTATGCCTCATATCCATTTCACATGCAAGTCAAGCCTTAACCCTAGGATGTCATTGGCTCTCTTTGAAAATGAAGAATGAACAACAATAACACTGGTACTCTGATAAGCATGCAAGCTTACACAAAGTTTTTCTAGCTTGGAAGGACCTGCCAGAGTTGCTGCTTTACTGGCAAGGAATCAAGGCAAAGGTCAATGATGTAGAGTCTGCTGTCTATTCTCTTTCAACTTTTTTAGAAAATTGGAATTGCATTTATTCTTTTCCAGTCTACGATGTCATCCTTGAAGTAATGGGGTAGGGACTCGCCACTGGTCACTTAACTAGTGTCACTGGAACAACTCAAATATAGGTCTTATTATTTGGAATTCTTAAAAATAAAAAGTGCCCTGTGAGCTGTGCCAAGCTATTTGTAACTAATAAATGATAAAGATGGAACTTCTGGATCTGGAATCTACTGGTCCCAAGTTCAGTGAAATTTCTACCACTGTGCACTTGAAGTAAAAAGGCAAAAATGTGTTGCATCAAATTATACTTGTATAAGTTTTTGGACTAACACAAAAGAAGAAAAAGTTTTTCCCTCAGTTTGGTTTGAAGAAACCAATTTCAGTAATATAACTATGAGTAAATTTAGCAGCTATAGCTTATATCTCATTTGATATAGAAAATCTGGCATTGTGATACCTCTAGTATTACTACCCAAAAGAGTCTACAGTCTTTCAAAGATTGATGACAATGACTCAAATGACACATGAATGGATGAATGAGCTAATGAATGAAAAAAATCACATTGACTATTTGTTTATTATTTGAAAGGCATTGTACTAAGCATGAAAAATGAATAGAAAAGTAATTCAACTCTTGCTCTCAAGAAGCCCACATTCTAAAAGGAGAGACATCTTTGTAATGTTCAGCTGCATGTCAAATGGAAAAGGTCTTTAGAGTGCAGCAGCAAAGCAGATGTCTATTCTTTCATGTCATTTCCACTGATAAAATAATTTAGCTTGATATTGAATCATTTGACAATTCCAAGGATTTTTTAGGAAAAAAAAATTCTTTCCTGTGTCTTTATTAGCTGAGTCTGTTGTACCTACAGGAAAAGTTACTGAGCTTATCCCCACAAAGGTTGATTTCCAGGATGATGATTATAGCCTCTGGGTGAAGTAATGCCATTCTCAGGAATCTTGAATTCAAAGTCCTAGACTATGTCTTTTGGGATTTGATGGTAGTAGTTAAAGCAGGGCAAGTCATTTGACTTGTCTGGCACATGCTGCCTCCTATATCATCCTCAGAGTGCCTTCAATTAAGCTGGGTTGACTGCCCTGGATATGGCAGATGGTTTGTAACTGATGGAGTTAGTCCCTTCTACACAGAAGTGGCTTTCCTTGATGATGGCTCTAAGGTTGGGTGGTTGGAAGAGTTCTGACACTCCCTGTGCCTGTGTACTTATTGGTGGCAGTTGATCAGCTGTTGTTACCAGTGTTAATGAGGAAGGGGAACTACTTTTCCACAATTATTGTTCTTTGCATTGATGGGTTTGGAGCTGAGATGGTAGCAGAACCATTAGTTTGGGGGACACTGTGATCTCCAAGATGCCTGGGTTCTGGGTCTAGTGCCATCTCTATTGGGATCAGGAGGGGGTGGTGATGAACATCCAAATTCTTTTGGTAAGTTGGGCTATTGTTGAGCTGAACATGGTAATTTGAACTGATCAGGAGATGCTAGATGTCCCTTTACTTATCCCTCTTGTAATATATTGTACATTTTGAGTAGGAAGGACCTCAGAAGTCATTTAGTCCAACTTCATCATTTTACAGACGAGAAAACTGGGGAAAAAGAAAATTAAGTGACTTGCTCAGTCACACAAGTTAGTGGCAGGATAACTTCAAACACAGGTTCTCTCATTCCAAATCTTGTGCTCTTTCCAACATACTGACTCCTTGCTATATTGATAACCAGGAGAATTAGTGGTTAGAGTGTCAGCCCTGGAGTCAGGAAGACCTAAGTTCAAATATAGCCTCAGATAATTACTAGTTGAATGAAGATGAACAAGTCACTTATTCACTGGATCTACTCACTTTCTTCACCTGTCAATAGGGATAATAATAGTACCAACCTCCCAGGCTTGCTGTGAGGATAAAATATTATGCAAACCTTAAAGTACCATATAAAACGCTAGCTATTAGTCCCTTTTTTCCTCTTCAAGGCAAAGGTCATTTTCCTTTACAAAGAAAACAAGCAAAATAGGAGTTGAACAACTTCTTTCTCATTTTTTTCCACTTCTCATTTTCCTATGTACTTTATCAGCAATCTGATCCTTTTCTTTTTGATGCTCATCTTTCTCTCAATCAAGTAAGCATTTTTAAGCACATACTACATAATAGGCACTGCTTTAAAGGCTGGGAATACATACAAAAATCAAGAACCATCCCTCCTTAAGGAATTTGAATTATATATTATACAATCTATAAACTTTGTTTTTCTTATCTTTTCTCACCAATCTTAGTTTATTTTGAGATTGAACATTTTCACACTGTTCTTAAAAGACTGTGTCACCATTTCTGTCAATCATCCATCACCTTCCTTTGCTTTTATACAGAAGGTATACAGAAGATACCTTTTTAAACTTTAACTTACTTTCCCCCTCAACATCTACACCAATCTTTTTGACCATTGTCACATTCTTCCTCTACAGAAGTGTCTCTCTCCAAATCTTCAGTATTTTATTCTTCAATATTTTCCATCCATCATTGGCTTCCTTCTTTCCCTCTATAGAATTTTAGCCCAGTGGATCACAGATTTAATGTAAGCTGGTATTGATCCAGTGATATTATGAGACATGATTCACCAGGAAGCTTCTGAGAAACTAGTCTTTGACTTCCAGCGGGGGAGTATGGTTGCAGACCTGGGAGGAAAACATCATCCTGATGATTAGACCATCCTGGGACAGGTTTGGATTTACCATGTTGTTACCAAATTATTGCCAAAATCATTTGCTGGTGCTTTTGCCTGGCATTGTTGCACCATGGTACCTCGCTGATATGGGAGGAAACCATATCCATAAGGCCAAGGACTCCCACAGCATCCAGACCTTCACCTGTTTCCTATCATATACAGGCATGGGGTAAAACAATTCTGGAAAAATCATTGAGATGGATAGCTCTAAACAACATTGCCCTCACGATAATAAACATAATGTACAAGTCATGCCATCATTCACTTGATGTCATTGTCTTCAAGTACAAAGGACAACCACACCATTGAGTCCAATGTCTTAATTTTACAGGCAAAGGAACTAAAGTTAAAAAAATGTCAAATGATTTATCCAGTCACACAATTACTAAGTGTCTGAAGCAATACTCAAACTCGAACTCAAATTGATTCTGATTCTCACACCAAACCATGTCATCTAGCTACCTCTATATATCCTTTGAATACTCTGAAGCACATCAAACTAACCAGTTTTCTCCTTTTCTTTATTATAAATTCTAAGGTATAAGTGAACTTTCTATTTGTCTCTGTACTAGTCTTCTTACATGGTAGCTTTTTGGTTATTTAGAGAGTTTTTTTCTCCCCTCTGTTTTTTCCAAATGTCCTTTGACTTAGATTTGCAAAACTCCTAGAAAACACTCTTACTAGTCTTTTCTTAAGACCCTGTCTTTAGCCAGAAGCTTGTCATTCTTATATTTTAATCATGGTTAAAAAATACAGTCTCATTCTCAGAAATCATCTACTGATTACTTCCCTTCCATATTTGCCTTTCTCTTCTGAAACCTTTGCCTTTGATTTATAGCAATGATAAAAAATAAAAAACAAAATTTAAAAACACCACCTGTGCCTCAGAGTATCTAGTTCCCCCCCCCAAGACTTTATAATTTTTTAACATTTCTTTCTAATTCCTTTTATCAGTATCATTTGTGTCTGAGTCACTAGAAGTAGGTAGGAGGTAATCACCCACTTTGATGTTTTGGCAGGTTCTCTATCCCACAGATGTCAGGAGTGGCAGCAGATCTGCATTATCATCAAACAAATTCCCGTCAGACCCTATTAGTTTGAGTCACCAGTCACCACAACTCATAGATCTGCCCCTGTCTCTGATTGGTTGATCTCTCAACTAACAACCCCAATCAAACCAAATCATTATTCCTTGGAGAACAAGCAACTTCTTCCTCAGGTCTAGCCCTTTGCTCATTTAAGATCCTCAGATCTATTTTTTTAGCTCTGAGTGTTCTGTTGTTTTTGTTGTAAGTTTCTGACCTTTTCATTAAAAGGTAGGATTCCCTCTACTTCATATTCTTTGTTTTTTTCCATAATAAAGCTTTTCTTGCTTTCAATGGTATCCTTCATTTTCCTATTAAACTGGTGGGTGCCTTGTTACCTTTTATTCTAGGAGGAATATCAGCCTGCATTTTTGAGCACAAAAAGAATCAATTTGGCTATGTAGAAATATAAATATCACATACTTTATTTCATCCAATGCAAAATTTTCCCTTTTCTCCAGACTTGCTAATTAAATCTTTAGTTAAAAGTAAAACTCAGTTTTTGGATGTTTTTCTAAGGGCTCCTCCTAAGGAAATTTTTTTTGTAAACTCTTCCTGGGGGAAATAGTATTAACTGTTACTATTCACTTTTCCATCTTGTTAATACCTTATTACTTAACATTTTTTATTTACTTGACAACCACACCCAGCTTTTTTGTCCCATCTTCCTAACTTCTTATCTTCTCTTACCCTTTTCCTTCTACTCCTTGATTCTTTCCTTTTTCTTCAGTCTTCTTCCTTGAATCTTAATTTTCCAACTTATTCACTTCTAGTTCTCTTATATTGTCCTCTTCATTTACTTGCTCCTGAGCTCTTCTCCTCTGGCTATTTCTTCTCCTTTTGCTTTTCTGATTGAGAACTTCATCTTTGGTACTTATTGAACTTCACTTTAGGTCCTCCCTCTCTTTCTCTTTAAATTTGTCAACTTATCCCAAATTTTCCTTTCCCATAATCAATTTCCTACTTTGCTCATAATTCTAAAACATTTCAACTATTTCTCCTAAAATACCTTTACAACCCCAGCTCCTTCCCTTCCTGATCTTAATAAACCCTTCTTTCTTTATACTGGTGGACAAAAGTCCAGACTGAACCTGAAAATGGTTGTATACCTTTCTAAGTAACTTGAGCCAATGTCCCAGGGCTGGCCAACTTGTTTGCATTCCCTGATTGTTACTATCCTTGTGATCGAAGAAGTCCAAGAGTTAACATATTCTCAGCTCATGAGTGTGTATGCCTCCCACTCCTTAGCAGACCCTATTAATAACCAAGCTGAGCACTTTCTTCACCCCTTCCATCTATAGCTTGCCCACCTGACCCTCCTAAACAGCCCTCATATGTCTCTGGATAGAACTACAGCTCTTAATCCTGCCATTCTTTTCCCACTCCCCTCTGATTCCTCCCCCTCATTTTCCTGTCCTGAAGTCCTCTCTGATCTTGTCATGCCCTTCCTTCACATTTCTGACACCCCCTTCCCAGACCCTTCATTGATATGAGTTCCTCAGTGGTAAATGGGAAGCAGACATCTGGGTATGCCATTGTATCCTCCAGATTTCTCATTAAGTTCAACCTTCTTTCTCCACAGACTTCCTCATTGCCTTAATTTGAACTCTCACTCTAGCAAAAGGGAAACGTGTTAACATCTACACAGATTCCCAATATGCTTCCATAGTTTACAGTCTCATACCTCTACTGGGCAGAAAGAGGTTTCCTTACTTTTTTCTTTACTTCTAAAGGCTCTCCTATAACTAATGCTGACCTAATCCTTAAACTCCTCTCTGCTGCATCTTCCTCCTCTCCTTTGGCAGTGATCCACTGTAAGGGCCATCAGGGCATGTCCATCTCTGTGGGCAACTAGGAATGAGAAAGCTGACCTGGCACTCCAGCCCTATACACACCTTCAATTAGTTACCTTGCCTTCCCTGAATCCAGAATTTACAATGGCTGAAAAACAAGCCCACCTCTCTAAAGGGGCAATATGGCAAGGTCCCTGGCTAACTTGGAACTGCCCCCTTCTCTTTCCTCTTTCTTACTCACTTTCATGATTCCCTCCATCAACCCCCTCCTACAGTTTCTGTCCCCACTGTTTAGTACTCCTACTCTCTCTGACACCCTCCTGAACCTTACCAAAGACTGCTATATCTATAACCATACCTCCCCTCAAGGGGGCCTTTGCATCCCCCCTTCTTTCCCAACCCATCAAGCCATGGCAGGTCTATCCCTTGCAGGTTCTCTCTCACTTTGGCACAGAGACAAGAATGAGTTTTCTCACTTCTCTCTCTTATCTTGGTGTATGCTTGAGAGGAGATGGGATTTTCTGTCGGAATTCTTCACACCTATGTCTAACCACCAACTGGACAAGTATTTGTTCCCTCATCTACCTTTTGCCGCACATTGAGGTAGTCCCTGACAGCCAGTCCAAGCCACAGGCAAGATACCGAAGAGCTCCTGCTCTCATTCCTTTCTTAATGGCTATAGGCATCCTTTCTGGCATGGACACAGGAGTAAGAAGCATTATAACTTCTCTGTATTACTTTCAGCAACTATCACAAGACCTTCAGGAAAGTCTTGATGAAATAGCCAAAAGCCTTCTACAAATTCAAGATCAACTGGATTACCTAGCTGCTGTAACCTTGCAAAACAGATGGGGCCTGGACCTCCTGACAGCTGAGAAGAATGCTGTTTCTATGTTAATCAGTCTAGTTTTGTTTGGGATGCTGCTAAAACATTTGGCTGATAGAGTCTCATGTATTGGGAAAAAATCACCTGACAGTTGATCCAATTCTCACATATTCCCTTGGCTCCTTCCCATATTAACCCCACTAATCAAGGTCTCGTTGGTACTCTTTTTGGGTCCTTCTTTGTTTTGGATGCTTACATCCTTCATCCACAAAAATAATGAACACTGCAACATCTCAGATGGCCAAATCCATGATGCTACTTCAGGCCCAAGGATGCCAACAGTTCCATCCTTTACTCTTTGCTGTACCTGATGACATCATTGCCCCCACTCAGCTAGAAGTAACTCCCCCTTGGTAAAATTAAAATAAAAATGTTGGATGGTTGGATCCAGACCTGATTTTTATTGTTGCCTAGTAAAGCTCCTTGATTAACTTTTCCTAATGACATAAACCCCAACCACTAGAGAAACTTCAAACAATGCACAATCTCACCTTGGTGAACCCCAAACAAAACATATCCTCTATGGAGACCCCAACGGCTCCCAGTCCCTATAGAAACCATATCACTCAACCCCCTATATCCCATACCCTATAAAAAGACTTGCTTTCCCCACTACCCACTGTTGGAGTTTGCTTGGACCCAGACACTGTTCCTTCTTTCAATAAACAGCTTCACATTTAATTCCATTTATAGCTCCATCTTCCTTTTTACTGAGGCTTCACCTTTTGACCTTTTGCCCTCCTATCCCTTCTACTTCTTCTGTATCTCAAGTTCTCCTGCTGCTTCTCCTAGACAACCTTCTCCCATTAAGTCATAATTTAACGTCCTAAAAAGAGACATTTGACTAGAGGCTTAAAATGTTCAGAATTCTCTCCTTCTATCAAGAACTTTATTAGTTACCACAGATATTGTCTTGCATTTTAAAGATGAGGAAACTAAGACTCAAAAAGTTGATATCCATGGTGTGATTTTAATAAGATCAAGAGACATTGTTTCTGGGTAATTAATCATTTTATTAATAATGTTAGCATTTTATTAATTAAAAAGTCAATAATACTTTCAATTGCAAAAAACCAAGCATGGTAGTGGGCTAACCGTATATGTGTCTTAAGAAGAATGGATGTTCTTAAGGGTGGCCATCAACTCTGACTAGTTAACAATTAATGAGAGAGAATGAATATTACTGTGAGGGGGGGGATCTATTCTTATGAAGGACTGGGGGATGTAACTTTATGTCATTTACTTCTAAATTGCCCAGTTTTAGGAATTTAATCAAAGAATTTCTCTCTACCCAAACCTGTGTGGAGCACAACTGTCTTCCCCACCTTAATTAAATTCCTTTTGGGTTAGATAAGTTCTGACCAAAATTAAGGAGTGAGTTAATTCAATTTCATTATCAAAAAGGACTTTCAGAGAATGAACTTCAAAATGAGGACTTTAGGAAAAAAGAAAGAACTTGGGATCTCCTCAAATCATTGCTTATTAATAATCATATTTGATAATGATCATGCAAAGAGAATGTGTCAGAACTGGAATGCGAAGAAGGATCTTCATACTGACATGTTCAGACTATGTGAACTTTGTCAAAATCCATTAGAAAGTTTCTAAGGTATCTTTCAGCTCAAAAATTTTATGATTCTATATCATAAGGATGTTATAGACTCAATACAGATCTGGAAGGTGATTGTACAATTATCCAGTACAACCTCTGCAGTTGCATAGGAATTTCCTCCATAATATCCTAAATTAGTGGACATACATCTTTCACCTGAAGAACTGCAAAGAGATGCTCTAAAGTCAGAACATTCCATCCTTCTTTTTTATATAACTCGGCTTATTAGGACATTTTTCACATCAAGCCTAAATTTGTCTTTCTGTAAATGAAACCAAACAGAATAAATCTAATCCCCTTTTATATCACAGCTCTCCATATTCATGGAACCAGTTATCATTTCCATTTTAAATCTTCTTAAGACTCCTAACTAAAATCCCAAGTACCTTCAATAATTCTCATATAACACAGTCTTGAAATCCTTTGCCATCTTGGCCAGCCTGCTAAGGATACACTTGAGTTTTTCAATCCTGTTCCCTAAATCTGGAGCTAGAGTTAAACAAAATGCTTCAGATGTTGTCTGACCAAGACAAAGAGTATTGAATAACAACCATATCCTTTTTTCATGAAACCTAAGATGGAATTATCATTTTTATATGTCCTATCCACATCACTGTATTTTTCACACAAAGTGGCTACTATTAACACCTAATCCCATTCTTGCCTTATACATGAGAATGATATTTTTGCACTTCCAAATGTTGGAATTTCTACTCATCTTTTTAACAACAATATTCTTCCAATGGAATCAGATAGTTGTGAATCTTGGAACAACACAATCTCCATAGTTTAAAAATTACAGGTTACCCAAAGGGCAATAGATAGACATGGGGAGTGAGGATAAACAAGCTATGGGATCAAACTAATGATGACTTTCATGCAAGAAGTAGTATATCATGCATCCTCAAGAAAGTAAATTGGATTAGAAAAGGAAATGGGACAATTATGTAACTGAAGCAAGTAGAAAATATAAATAAAACATAAATAAAAAAAGTGTTGCAATGGCATCAATGGGATATTTGAAGCCCTAAATGAAAGAATCTAACACATTAAGCAACTCCCATCTGGAAATTTTGTAGGAGGGATGAAAACAAGAATTGATCAAGCCATGAAGGTTTGTAGGTGCTTTGCCATATAAATCACTAGGGGTAAGACCCACATTGATGAGATCTAAGTCATTGCAGTGTTGAATTGAGTGTAGGGAGGAAAGAAGGAAGCAAACATTTATTAAGTGATTACAGTGTACTAGGTGGTGCAGTAGATAGAGCACTGGCCCTGAAATCAGGAGGACCTGAATTCAAATCTGACCTCAGATAACTTGATACTTACTAGCTATGTGATCTTGGACAAGTCTCTTAACCTTGACTGTCTTAAATCTAGGGTCATCACCAGTCATCCTGAATCATATCTGATGCAGAGGCTCCAAAGTAGAAAGTGAAGCTGATGACTTAGCAGAGCACCCCCTCCCTCAAATCCACTTCACATGTTTGTCATGAAATCACATCCCTGATGTTATGACCTCTTTCGAGAATGAAGGACAAACAACAACTATGTACTAGACTCTAAGGTGCTCAGCTACGTACAGATATTATCTCATTTGACTCTCACAACAACCCTGGAAGGTAGATATTATTATTATTTCTACTTCATGGTTGAAGAAAATGAGATAAATAGAAATGTCTTGCCCAAGATCATGGAGCTAGGAAGATTCTGAGGTGGATTTAAATTCAGGTTTTCCTGCCTCTAATATAGTAGTTTACAATAACGTCTTTCCTCTTAGTAGTTTCAGCCCATTGTTGCAGCCTGCCATGGATCCTATTTGGGTTCCTATTTCTAGATTCAAATTTGAAAGTAACTGTACTTATAATTAAGTGGTTAAAAACTATATACCTTAAGTATTATTGGTCCACGGTGTCAATCAAAAACTATATATTTTTGCCTATGGCAGTCTTCTTCCTCTCAAATAATAAAGTAATATTTTAATATAATTTTTTAAAACTCTTTAAAGTGATTAAATTTTCCTTTTCAACTCTAAATACTTATTGT